>NC_046381.1:16846231-17061971 GCF_011125445.2 Fundulus heteroclitus
TTCCAAGTGTTTGATCTTGCATTTCACACGCTAATGTAATTTTGGCCTGTTGGACAGAGTCTCACATCAACAGATGTTCACACTTGAATGACGTTGCCCAACATGATAAAGGTCAACGAGTGATTTGAGAACAGATGAGATAGAGAGGAAATTTAATAAAATGGGCATTTATCACAACTGATATCGTTATCGTTTTATTTACCAATATTAACTTTTTTAATAATATACAGCCCTAGTGGGCACTGTATATTGGTCTGATTTTAGGATTATTGGTAAAATTTAGAACATTACAAAGTGGGATAATAAACTGATATTTAAAGTTAAACTTCTAAAAAAAAATAATAATATCAGCAATGCTGCCACATTAAAAATAAATCCCTGTGGGTATCCAAAAACAGACCCAAGTCAGAGATTAATAATGAAAAGGGTGTAAGAAATGGTAAGAACTACTATAATCTTCTAAATGATGTATAAAACAGCAAAAGAAATCCCTAAATTTCCTCTTGATCTGTGATCCTTTTGACAGCACTAGAGTTGTTGTTGTTTTTTCAGTGTCCTCCTAAATAGCCCTAATTGTGTCAGACAAAACGGACGGTTTAAAAACAGAAATGGCTTTCAGGCATTACTACACACATTAAGTCTCAAATTTAAGGTACGTCCCAGATGCTTCATTCTCGATGTCTTTTAAGCCAGTAATCCAATTAAATTAAAGAACAATGGCAGCCATAATTGTTGTCTAATTGCCTTTGCATCATTAGCTTGTTGGCAGACTCACCACAGGGCCTTGGAGGGATTTTCCGGAAAGCTTCCTACCCACATGTCAGGAGAGGGATTGTACCGGAAGTTTTGAGTGGAAAAGAAAAACCTAGTCGGATTGAAATTACTTTGCCATTACTGACCACTTAACAGTGGAGGCTTTGGCTTTATCCCAACATCTAGGTTATGAAAGTCTTGATGCGAGACACTCTGTTACATCCACTTCCTGACATGGGTCAGGAACAGAAAACAAAGAAATCCTCTTCAAGGCAGCATGTTCCTATTGTGACTCTTTTATGATCCATACATGTAATAACTGTAAAATATTTTGCTTTAATTGACTCTCTGACACAATTATAAGTAAGGATCCCTGGAAATAGTAGAGCAATTGCTTGAATCCAAACAAAGCTGAAGACATAGTTGTAACAGAGAAAACATTATATGAATGTTTCTGTTCATACTGTTAATACCATTGAAAAACCTTAACGTTATATGCTACAGGTGATCTAGGTTTGCAGTGAATGAGACGTTACTTTCATGTGGTTAAAGGACGCCAACATTCTTCTGACCGTTCTCCTAACGTGGGACTAAAGGAAGTTTAAATACATGAGCCTAGTATTTTTCTTAGCGATGCTGTTTAAATTATATTGTTTTCAGATATCTTGGCATAAGCTTCTTGGAATAGTTTGCTGGAATTTTGGCCCATTCCTTCAAAACAAAACGTTTGGAAATGACTCAGGTTTGTTTGTGCACACCTTTTCAGATAAGGTTATTCCCTCTTCAAGGGCTGCAAGAACAAGGTGCCGTCTTCCTGTTCTTGCAGTCATTGTTTTGGAGTCTTTGAAGCTTGTTGTGGATGCATATTTTGGGTAGAAATGTGTTCTTCTCTGGTGAGTGAAAAAAAAATGAAGTGGGTGTGCCACAGTGGGAGAGACCTATGAAGACTTCCTGCAAGTTATGCACTGCAGTTCTTTTCAGGCTGTTCTTGTTTTTGTAGCCCAGAAGGAGAGAGCAAACTCAGATGTTGTAAAATATCCTGTTGAAAGATTACAGAGGCATAATCTGCGCTTTCACACTGTTTAAAAATGCACTGTAATCTTAATGTATGTAAACTTCTTTTAGGTCTCTGTCTTATTTTTCTGTCAGAAAAATAAGTTTAGTCTGATTTAATGTCAGGGGGAATAAGGGGAAATGTCCTAGAGGAAAAATGTGTATCCATATTTCTGATTAATTGTGCATCGGTACTACTAAAAAGAATGATAAGAAGCCCAAAATAAAGCAAAGTTTTAAAGCAAAGACATGTTTCTGAGCTCCTTCAAGAATCCTTATTGTCAGGATGTTACCATAATAAAATTTCGGACACACCGGCCCAGAAAAACATTCTTCACACAGGGAAAAAAAAAAATATTCTCACACTTCTCCACCTACGTATTCAGAAGCAAAGAGAAAATACTCTGCAATGGATATTTGGTGGATTCCAAGCTGCTTTGTCCTGCTAGGCCTGTATTGTAATATTTCTGCTGGGATGACATTGCAACAAAGGTCACATTGTTGAAACAATTGATGGGAGGTGACATAAAAGGAAGGAGTCCAGTGGTCTCTGCTGATAAGGCTAGTTACCATGGTGACAAAAAGTAATGGCCCCATAGTTGTAAATTATTGAATCCTTGATGAGACATGCCCCTCTCGTAGTTGTTGAAACGCTGATAAGATTAAATTAGTCCCATTCTCGTTGTTAGAAAGGTGGCAAAGGCTCTCTGCGCTTTCTAAGTCTTCCATTAAAGTCCCACAAAGCAAGCATACCTTGAGTCCCACAAATGAGTTAAAAAAACAATTCAGTCATATTGCTTTTTCCAAATCTTACTGGACACAGTGGCTCATATTTTTTACACTCCGTTTCACTGCATCTAAAAGATAAATGTAGCCCCCTAAACTGATAAAGTAAAGAAGACTTGCCCTATAACTAGGAAGTCCCTGACTGTACAAGGTTTCTCTAGCATTGTGAAAATTGACTTTCTCTCAAATCCTAAATCAACATAGCATATATTACATTCACTGCTTCTGATTAAATATGCTATTTTATTTTTAGAATACTGACATAAGGAAAATCATCTATACTTTTCAATAATGTATGTTAAAGTCTTTATTGGCATTACAGCACTGAAACTCTTCTTGTAATTGCCGACAACGTATTTTGACTAATTGTCTTTGTTGATGAGCTCTGGGCTTTTGAGTTGGAAAGGCCTGTTTGCCAACACCCTAAACTCCATTCATGCATTGTTTGCCATGGGGACTTGGATGCAGGCTGGTCTGGAGAAAATGCTCACCGATTTCTGACATCTTTTACTTGGGCAAGACCACCCTCCACCCACTCCTTGGGCATCAAGAAATGTGACAGGCGCTTCACACCACAGAAATTCAGTTCATCATATATTTTAGTTGTTTTCTTTTAAACATCCATAAAAAATATAAGAGCTGGTATGCAAGCTGGAAGACCTGAAAAAAAGATATAAATCATACTAGGTCCATTTACGTATAAGTACAGAACATTAGTTTTGAAAGATACAACTTTTTTTAATGATTCACCATTATACACGACTGACTGGTGGTTTTCTGCAACAAATTGGGGAGATTTCCTCTATACAGCATAGAAAAAACCTGAAAGAAACTGCATGGTTTCTGGCATCTTAGTAAAAAGAGCTTAAAACCCAGCACAAATACATCTGAACATTTTCTGTGGCTTTAAAACCGGTGTATATTGAAAGCCGTGATGTATCTTAAGGCCAAAAATGTTCCGTACATTTTTTGAAAAAAAAAAAAAAAAAAAGAACATGGGACTTTTATCTTTACAGGGTTGAGTTTTTATCCTCTGCCTTTTCTTCAAACATGAGCTTCAAGTTCTTCACAACAGCAAATGTAAAAAAAAAAAAAAAAAAACACATTTTGTGCTCGTATTTGTCACACAGTGAGCCTGAACTTTTGTTCAACTCATCAAATCAAACGTCTTCCATCTTAATTACCATCACCTGAGAACCATAGTGGTGAGGTTTGCTTCCTTCTGGGTAAGAATATCATGTGCTGTGTGTGGGCCAGTGGGGCTGACCCCTGTGCTTGCAGTATGGATGATTGTTTGCTCCGCGTTTTGGTGTAAAGCGTTGTTCTTGTCAGCCAGGTCAGTGTGCAGACACACTTGTGTTGGTTATATAAGTAGAGGTTTTGGAGAATGAATATTTGATTGGGGCCCTTAATGCAGAGTGAACGTTCAGATGTGGAGGCGGTCAGTAGGCGGAGAGCGGTGAGCTGCAGCTCTGTCCACCAGCTGGAAGGATGCCAGCAGTAGGAGAGGTTTTGCTGTACCCACTCTTCTACTCTCTTCTAGCCGCGCTCTGGTATTTTCTACTCTTATTTCCACCTGTCCTATTTTCTCATACCTCTCCTGCACCCGGTTTCTTAGTTCATCATTTCGCTGTTTTCCTGAGTCATTTTTCATGTCTTTGTGCGTTTATGGTCCATCCTGGGCTGGTTTGCATTTGTATTACCTGTCCTGAAACTCACGAGCAACCCAAGGAAATAGTCAAGGTATAATGAGATTAGAATCGTGGTGAAATGTAAGCATCTGGCTGGGCAAGTGTTCATGCTTTTGTATATGCCTACAAGCAGCGCGTAGTTCAGAAGGACTGGGGGATGTTAAATCACGAGTGTGACGCTAAAGTTGCATGCATGTTGTTCATAAGGTGGTGAGCTGATCGAATGGGAGATTAATGCAAACATTAATAACAACAAAACCCACTGATGAGCTAGAGTGATTTAAAGACAGGTAACCCTAAAATAATTAGATGCTCCTCGTGTCAGAAGCCATCGTGAGCAAGCTCTGCACTGGCGGCGACATCATTTTGCAGCACTGACCTTAAGATGAACCTGGCAGATGAACGTTTCACCCCAAAGTCATTTATGACAGAAAACGGTTCTTTTAGGCGCAGCATTCTTGGCGAGGATTTCCTCTGAAATCGGAGTTGACGTCTATCATCTGTGGTGTAGTTTGTCGGAGCAGCGGCTTATCTGCAGCTGACAGGAAGCAGCTAGGATACTTCCCCAAAGGACTCGAGCAAAAATACCGTCACTGTTGGACAATGCCTCCCACCCCCCTGGTGAAGCTGTTGCAGAGGTGGGGAGCTCCTCCAGTGACAAACCGTTGCATCCTAAATGGGCAATGGAGCGCTATCGCAGATCCTTCCTCCCAGCGGCTGTTAGACTTTATAATGTTCACTAATCTAAATTCAAGTATTTAGATCCCTGCTGTTTCACAGGGTTTTTTATTTATTGTAAATAGTCCCATGTTGTTATTTTTGCACAAACACACATGCAAGTTTGTAAAAAAAAAAAATCAAATAACCCAACCAAGTTACTCATTCCTTTTAATCTGAGTGAGCTATATTTAATACCCGTGCAGTATATTTAGGTGTTAATTTGCCATTACCGTACAATCTTTTGTTCTCTTTTATTCTCACTTTTTTATGTATATGTGTTTTCACCCGGATGTTAATCTGCATGCTTCCATTTGCCTTCCACTTTGCTACTCATGCACCTGAATTTCCCCACTGTGGGACAAAAAAAACCCTGTTTCTATTCTTTCTCTCAAATTCTTTTCTGTTCTATTCTTTCCTCTGAAGCCCTTTTTATGCCGATATGGCTCCCCGCTATATTTTGGAGGTAACCTTTGCTGGCAGAACTAAACGATGATTTGAATCACATTTGGCACTTTTTATAGCCGCACTCTGCTGTATTCAATTGATAAAGGGATTCCAGTTGGAGTCTGTCATAGCGTCTTGTCTGCTTTGATAACCATGCAGACATGAATATGGCAGATCTTTTGGTGCCAGGGCAGAAAATACACTGAAAGTAAGTTTTTATTACAAAGTAAGCATTTAGACCTGCCAATAGATTAGTATGCAATGGGTCACTCTGTGCTATAACTATATATAATTTAAGAACTTGCTTTTAGACTAATGTAATAGTGATTATGTTCAATAAATCCATAGTATAAAATCCAGGATAACTGAATATTGACCATAAAGTTCCCTCTATGTGTTGATATCTTTTCTTTTCATTAACCTAAATGCCTAGGGTGAAAGAAAAGAGCAGAAAATATCAGAAGGGATGGGCGAGGCTAGGCTAACTTTGTTTCAGCTGGTCCACTGTCAGAAAGCCATCGGAACTCGTTTCACCCCTTGACTTCCAGAGTCACTTTCAGCTATGGATCGGACACTTGTGCAGTGCAGTCCCACACGTTTTCTCCCTCTTTCTCCAGCCAGCGCCTCGGCCTGTTCATCAGGGGAATATTTTTTAGAGGTCGCAGCCTTTTGAGAAAGGGTTGCAGCTGCGTGTTGGCACTTTTTCAGCTCTCCTCTCCGTTCCTTTCCCTTTGGGGGAGGTCAGAGTGGGGAGGTGGTTTGGCTCACCAGCCTAATGCCTCCCTAATTGTTGCTCCCAGGAGGGTGAGTTAGTTACAGGGAAGAGGAGAGAGAAGGGAGGGTTAGAAGTTCTCTCACGGTGACGTAAGATAACGATAGCTGTACGGACGACGCAAGGAGAGCCAGGTAAACCGCAGTGCCCGCGCCCGTCCTGCGGGGGACAAAAACATGTCCGGGTCGACGCAACAATAGACGCACAGAAATGGAAAAGGAAGATGTGACGGGGAAATTATGGAGGGAAAGCAAGGGCAGAGCAATCGACAGATGGCGAAAGGTCATCATAGTCATTAGTTCTTACAGGGATTTAAGTTCTCATAGCGCAGCAGTACATAGTGTGAGGCACTGCAACGCAGCATGCTTCTAATGTTTACCGATGAGATGATGAAATTAATGTTCTCAAAGTTAAGATTAGCAAAAGGCATCTATAGGGAGCGCTTTAGTGCGTTGGTTTCCATCATGGTGAAGTTTTTTTTTTTTTTTTTTGTGGAAATATGCTCCACTTCTGCTGTGGCATTTAACTGCGGCCATGGCCGCGCGCACGATATTTCCCCACTGCAGGCCACACAGACCTCCTGACAGCCTGTGTGCCGTATACTGAAAGGCTCACCGGCATCAACAGTTTGATAGGTTCAGGGCCTTGCAGAAAGTATTCATGCCCCTTGAAAGTTCTCGCATTTAATTCTTTGGGGTTTTACGTGAGAGACCAAAACAAAATATAAAAATCACAACTATTGTATACTTTGTGGAGTGGAAGGAAATTGGTACGTGATTTTGTTTTTCTTTTTGCGAAAATTAACGTGACAGTTTGGGGGGTATTTGCATTCAGCCTAATTGAGGCGATGCTTTTGTAAAAGCACCCATGCCGTCAATTATAGTTGCTTGTCTTTTAGGGTATTTCTGCCCATTCATCTTTGCTAAAAAGCTCAGGCTCAATCAAATTAGATAGAAAGTGTCTCCACATGTTTTTTCCAAGTCTGACCACAAATTGTCCATTAGCTTTAGGTCTGACTGTGACTGATCTATTCCTAAGCATGAATATGCTTTTATCTGGTGTGTTTAGGGACATTGCTCTGCTGGAAGGTGACCTTCTGTTCCCACCTCAGGTCCTGTGCAGCCTCTGGCAGGTTTTCGTTCAGAATAGCCCTTTATTTAGCTCCATCTATCTTCTCTCTTCCTGCTGAAGAACCCCCCCCCCCCCCCCCCCCTAAGCATTATGCTGCAGCCCCCATGTTTTACAATTGGGATGGTGAGCTCTAGGTGGAAGTGCGGTGTTAGTTTATCATCACACATACTGTGGTGGATTTAAACCAAAATAAAGCTAAAAGATAAACTTTGGTCCCATCTGACCGGCCCACATTTTCCACTTTTCCTATTTGCCTTTGAAATCTGCAAGAAGGACTTCTGTTTTGAATTTTTGGAGTTAAAAAAATGGGTGGCGGCTTAGGAATAACTTTGGCGAACGCTGTCTAAATTGAAGAATGTCCTCAGAATGTTTTTTCATGAAGAAACTTTCTGTTGCCCTCTATACACTGTGTCCTAAACTGTCAACCCCCTTTAGATTAATGGCAATATTTACGTAAAAATGACTTTCTAACATCCTTATTAGGAGTGATATATTCTCTGCACAATCATTATTAATTTTGTTGCATCAGACTCATTATGCAAATAGAAAAAAGGACCGCATCACATAAAAATTAACAGTGAGCGGAATAACCCATTAACTTGAACTGCAAAGGTTTCTTGTTAATTATTTTTTTCTGCAGCACTTCTTCCAAAATCAAGTTATTCTTAGCTTTGCTAGCTCCAGGCAACTGTTGCCATGCATACATATCCATAGATACGCACGGTGGCACTACTTTTCTTTTCGGGGTAGTGGTCAGAAGTGAAGAGGTGTTGAAAGATACAGCAGTTTGTTTCCACAGCAGAGACTGAAATCATGGAATGCTCATTGTTTAACAGTAATAATTATATTGTCAAATAAAGAGGGTCGTTGTGAGGTGAATAATAAATACGGTATATGACGGAGGGTAAACTGCATGGCCATGTGGTAGTGAATTTGTGCAAGCAGTGTGGCAGTAAGCCTTTACCTGCACTCGACTGCATGTTGCGGGCTCATCTGCGAT
The DNA here is from genome assembly GCF_011125445.2 of Fundulus heteroclitus. Taxonomy (NCBI): domain Eukaryota; kingdom Metazoa; phylum Chordata; class Actinopteri; order Cyprinodontiformes; family Fundulidae; genus Fundulus; species Fundulus heteroclitus. The sequence goes on from NC_046381.1 coordinate 16,854,582, forward strand.
CACGAGTCCAGACTCACAAACACACACGCAGCGGCTTAGTTGTTCCTCTTGGCCCGGTGTGGGCAGATGTTTGTGGAAGACTTCCCAGAAAAGAAAGCTTTCTCACGTAAACAATTCAGCAATACCTTAAGCTTCTTATGGTCTTAAATGTCATAGCTGTGTTTAAATTACATGCCTTTCCTTTGCTTTTATTTTGTCCCCCGTATACAAGCGTATCTCAACGGATTTCCCATTTCTTTGGATAAATATAGATATTGCAACCTGATTGAAAGTGGATCATTATGGTGAAAGGTATTGTCATAAGCTGCATCAGAAACATTTTGTTAGCGTCTTTGCTATAGCTGATCTCTGACAAATAGCATCACCCCTACAAAAAAATAAATTTTTACATCTTTACTTAACATGCTGGAGGAACCTGGTCCTTGTTTTTGAAATTAGATTTTGTCATAATTGTCAAAATTCTCATTTGCCACAATTCTCATTTGGATTACATCATGGACTTTTTACATATTCCCATTCAAGCACAAGAACGACATACTGCACTTTCCACAAGTTTTTATCCCTGTCGAAACCTTTTCCGATTTTTTCATGTTACAGCCCAAAACCTCTATACGTTTAAATTATATTGTATGTGACAGACTAACATAACATAGTTAATACTTTCCAAACACTTTGCAAAAAAAATTAAAGTTAAAAGTCTGAAAGTGTGGTGTGCATTTTTATTTGGCCCACCAAATAAAAAGGGGTATGTTTCTACAGGTTTGCAGATCTAGAAACTAAAATCTTTGCCCCATGGTGCTTTACAAAAATAGCTCAAGACCAATCAGAATGAAAGGGGGGGGGGTTCTGAACAAGTTTGCAAATACGTTTAATTTTTAATGGGCTCATTCTAGTACATAAATATGTGCTGAGTTAGACAACACCATTATAGCTGGCTGTATGTTTAGGTTCATCGTCCTTCTGGAAGATGAATCTTCACCTTCCTCTCAAGTCTTTTGCATCCTCCAGCTGGTTTTCTTCCAAGATTGCCCATTATTTAGCTCCATCCAATTTTCCATCAACTTCTGGTTTGATTGTCCCTGCAAAATAAAAGCATCCCCACAACGTGATGCCGCCTCATTCAGCCCCACATTTCACCACATTTCACCTGGAGGACATTGTGTTCAGGGGAGGGACTTTTAGCTGACTTTTGAAAGCGGTGGATTTTAAAATGAAGGTGATCAAAACACCCTCTCACACACACACATACACTTTACTGGGTTTTATTTTTACTTATTTTTGTTCCACTTCACAAATATGTGTTTTCGTGTCGGTCTTCCACATAAAATCCAAATGAATTACGACAATAACTGAACAGTTCAATGGTTTTGACTTTTGTGAGGATCAGTACATGATGTCTTACTCTTTGAAATATTGAACTACCCCTAAAATCTGCTTATACACACTGTGTTTTCTGTGCAAGCCTTTTAAGACAGCCTGAACACATTCAGATTTGATACTTTTCTGCCCCGTTGCTCTCCCCTCTCTTGATGGAGGCTGCGTTGGCCGAACTCTCTTGTGTGTGATGGGCATTGATCACAAATGAAACGGGCGAGAGCGTGAAGCCTGTGTTTGCCTTGGCAGCAAAGGTTGGGACAACAGATTGAATTCCTCCATCTTTGCTTCATCTATACATGGATTTATCCCAACCGAGCCTTAAGCTGGCATTCTCACTTCATTAATTCTGACATGCAACTGTGGGCTTATGTGAAGTTCCCCTTGCCTGTTCCAAACCAGGAACCAGCGTTTCATCGAGGATGGGAACCTCTGAAAAATTGCTAGAACCAGCACAAAAGGCCTGAAAAATCATTCGGGAGCAAAGTAATCAACCAAGCAAATCATTTGGCTGTTCAGTCATTTCGAAGAAAAATGTCAGACTCAAAACCAGGAAAGAGGGAGCGACATAAAATCTTTCAGTGACGTAGCTGCACTCTACAAGCATTGATAAAAACAGCGTGTCTGCATGAAAAAGTTGTGGTGTTGTAGGATATGTGATAACCACTAGAGAGGGAAAGAGACAGAGAGCAATTTATGCTCTTAATATTGATTGTAGTAATGCGTATTTACTGTGTGTAGCTGAGAAAGTCAGCTCAGTAATATCATTTGGTTCAGCTTGTTTGGCAGAGAGGTGGGTGGTGTCACTCTGGCTTCCCTGTGACCTCCTGAATGAGGCGTCGGTGCACTCTTGGGGTAAAACTGGTAGGCCAGACTCTCTTGAGAAAGTTCACCACTGTTCTATTTTTTCACCTTTTGCGAATAGTGGCTATCATCACATTTCGCGGGAGTACAATGTTTAAGAAACTTTGTTTCTCATTTGTTGTTGAATTTCTCTAGATCAGAGCATGATGTGTTGCTTTTTGAGGTCTTTTTGTCAACTAAATGAAGACAGGTTCCATTTGTGTGACGTCTTGAGACTACGGGTCGGACAGTAAGTGTAACTGAACTCAGCTTTCCAAAAAATGTGATACATCACAATTAACACATAACACGGAGGCATTGTTTGTGGATGGAACAAAACTTTATTGAACACTTCTAGAAACGATTACATTCCCCATTACTTCCGCAAACAGTGTGCTGCTGTGTGACGTCTCCTTCTGTTATCTGCGCATGCGGGTCGCTTTGTGGTCTTGAACGGTTCAGACAGTCTGGTAGCAGTCGGATTTAATAGTAATATGAACAGCCACCAGAAAAAAATTTTTATTTTAGCAAAAAAATGAAGTTGAGCATCAATACCTGCAGTGTGAATGTAGCCTTAGTTGGTTTGGTCACAATTTTAGTTAAATTCTATTTCTTTGACCTCTTATATGAGCTCAGAACCCTTCTTTTTTGGTAAATTTAACTTTTGGGTTAGAATAAATGCCCAGGTTTTTTGGAGTAATTCCTGTGACTCTACATGCTTATAACTTGGTCAATCACAGGTTTTTACACATGGGCCAGGTTGGCCTTGATACCTATAATACTTTAATAAAGGTAATCATTGTTCATTTCTTGTATATTCTCAGGTTATTTTTGTTGAATATTGAAATATGTTTGATTGTCTTTAACATTTTAAGTGTGGCAATCCAATAAAAGCAGAATAAACATCCATCTATCCATTGTCTGTACCGGCTTATCCGTGCAGGGTCGCGGAGCAGCTGGTCAATTTCTCCAAGTCACCTATTCTCATGCCGACAGGTCTGGCTCATCAGCTCTGATTCGGATTCTGACTCTACAGCCATGTAGCCAATTCAGTTCTTGTAGTGGCATCTGCTTCATGTGGAACCAAACTTCAAATTGGCTTAATAAATTAATTGAAATAAAAAGAGAGTGTAAGCAGTGCTGTTTCCTGCACCATCGACATAATTGTGCACATACCATTGTTTTACCAAACCAATCATGACAAAACAGTTTTTCAGGAGTAGCTAAACACCTGATGACCTCAGTAAGAGAACAGAGAGCAGCTTTTCAGAGGTCTGGACCGAACCGGACATTCATGCTTTGCAGACTTGGTGGTGGAAGACTTGGAAGGAGAGGATTGTGTCCTTGACCAGTGAATGGAAGCTTTTACTACAGCTATGGTTTGTTTATGTTATTTAGCGGGGAAATACAATTTTAAAATTGGAAAACAATGTGTCTTTGAACTCATGATGGGGTTTTTTGTGTGTATTTGTGCGCATATATATAAGGATGGACAATATGTTAACCATCGTGTGTGCCATCTCGTGATAAAAACGATAAATTCCCACCCCCTATACTGTGCGCGGCACACCCTCCGTCCAACTCATGTCAGTGTTGATATTTATCGATTTTTTCAGAGCCCTCTAGCGACTGTTTTTCATAGAAGCGACTGGTGGCTTTTCTGTGTCACGCACAGCTTAAATCCCTACCTGTGCATCCCTGCAACAAGTACAGCCTCAGAAAGAGTCTTTAGTGCTGGAGGAAATGTGGTAATGTGGCGGTCTCTTCTGAAACCACCCACAGTTGATCCGCTGGTCTTTCTGGCCAATAATCTAAAGTTGCAAAGCCGTTTTGGTGCTATCGTTTTCTAATTTGAACTTGTAGTAGATGGCACTTGTATCTAATTCCTCATTTGATATCTGACTCCATATCTTTAGCCCTCCATATACAGTTACATAAAAACAAACAAGAAAAATGCAGATAAAAGAAAAAAGTAAAATTTTTGCTTAATCCAACTTTAGTAACTACAAAATTGTTACAATATTGATGCGTTGTTACTGCTCAGGTTAAATATTCTTGCATTACCTTTACAAAGAGACCAAGCTTCTGCATGTGCTCCGAAGGGTTAAAGAACCGCATCTAATTTAATCCGGGGATGTGTTTTAAAGGCAGTTTTAGGTGTTTTGGGGGCGGATGTTTAATCGTTGCTTTATGTCCTGACAGTCTTGACGTACTTTGACCTCCTAGCGTCTCATTTTCTGAGAGCCTTGAGGGTTGACTTCAGCTCGGGAGTGTTCCAACTTTCTGCTTTCCTGCAGTCCCCGCTCACTGGGTTTCCACAGGCAGTGGTGACAATCTTGAGTTTATGCTTGTGAGTAAACAGTAATAGACCACACACGCTCCTCTCTACGAGATGGTGGCATTACAAACCTGATGCCAAAAGCAATCCCTTTCTTAGTATTCAAGTAAAAAAAAAAAAAAAAAAAAACAGAAACACATTCCTCTCCTGCTTTTACGCAGCGGTCCTGTAAGTCATGTTTCTAACTGGAACTGTGTTTTTCTCCGTCACAGCTAATGTTTATCCTCTGCTCGTGTTTCCAGCAGATTCTGACAAGCGTCGCGTTATTTAACAAGGCGGTCTTAAGCAGCATTTTATGCAAATCGAGCTGGCATTAAGAGTCATGACTGTGGCACGCCGTTGTATCTGAGCTGTTTCTAGAGCTGGAAGGGTCGGTTTAATTCATTATATATCACTTTTAATTTAAAGCAAAGCAGCGCAGTTGGCAAAGGGCAGAAACAACGTTATGTAAAGCATCAAATCTTCTTAGTATAAACAAGATGAGTGAGTGCATTGCTTTGTCCTGTAGCTCTCTGTGAGCTCTCAGTACAAACATGATGTAAGTTTGATGAGGGGGGGGCTAGAAAGCGTGTTTCTGTGTTTCTTTGACAGACGTGCAGTTTGCAGACTTGGTGATATTGTTGTGGCTATGCTGGCAGAACCTAAAGAAATCAGAAATCTCAGCTCTCTTCTGTCTTTAAAATATACATTGTCCACTCACATTAAGTTATTCTATTTAATCAAGAGCGAGTCAAATGAGTCCCCGTTAAAAATCGACAGAGCACATCAATACTGCTCCTCATAAAACTCAGTGCAGATTTTCCTCAGGCAGAGACAGACTTCATTTGGTTGAATGTGAAGTTCCTGCGGTACAAAGGGTTATTATACAGACATTAATTACTTGACAGCTTTGTCTCAGGGTTGTCAGAATTCTATTGTTAAACTATCTTCTTGGAAAAAATTTCTTGTGAACTCTTCATTATTCTGAAATGTGAACACAGACATTCATTAAATGTAACAATGCATCATTTTCAGTATAATAGCATCATGGTTAAATGCGTTTATGATGCCGTCATGCAAATTATTGTATTCTTTTTCCTGTAAAAGACTTAAAAAAGCACAGTTGTGGTTTACTTTACAGTTACAAAGGTTCGAGAATCATACAAAATTGATGTTCCAGAAGATTTGCTAAAAAAAAATAAAAACAAAGCTTCAAACTAAGAGATGCCTGGAGTCAGTCTCTGGGTTGAAACATTAAAAGCGTGAATCTTGCATTCAATCTAGCGATGCAACCAAATAATAGTATAGTAATAGTAATAGTTTATTTGTCATTGCAACATACACATCAATGAAATTCGTCCCCTGCATTGAACCCATCCGTTTTAGGGAGCAGTGGGCTGCCACTGTGCAGCGCCTGTGCGATGGTTCTAGGGCTGAAAGTCTTGCTCAGGGACCCAGAGTGGCATTCTGTAGGATTCAAACCGGGGTACTTCCAGGATGCAAACGTCCTGCTCTAACCACTAGGCCAACCCTCTCCCCAAACGCATTACTTGTTAGACTTTCTTTGCATAATTAAAATAAAGTCTACGTCTATACCTAGTAGCATCAAAATGCACTCTGTCAAAATCTTCCTTCAGAGTTTGGAAAGGTTGCATTTAAAGTCATGGGCCGGTTTGAAATTCTAATAATAATTCTATAATAAAAGGGACTTTCAGACTGAAAGCAGCCCAAGCAGCACTATACTTTGGGACCCATTAATTTTTGAAAGTGCTGAGCGAGAGGAGCACAGTGCCCACCTAAGCTTGGAGGTGTACACAGCTTAGTGGAGTCTGCGCTGTGCAAGTCAAAGTTTAAATTTGATGCACATGCAGCTAGAAATATCTCCAATATTGAATTTCTAAGGGAAAGTGTAACAGCCTTCTTCCTGCCAGCTAAAAGGCAGTGTGCAGCAACAGATGGGGGAGGGGCAGCTTTGCGTAATTGCCTATCGTAAAATGTAAAGGCTGTTACATTTTAGCTGTCTTTTAGAACCAGCATCATGTCTCTTTAATCCCAGTCCTTGATGCCCGGTGTCCTGCAGCTTTTATATGTGTCTCTGCTTCAACGCACCCGAGTCAAATAAACAGGTAATCATCTGGGCCCTGGAGAACTTGACTGCATGCTGAGGAGGTCATTCAGCCATTTGATTCAAGTGTGTTAGACCAGGGACACATCTAAAAGTTGCTGGACGCCGGACATCGAGGACCAGAATTGAAGATTTAAAGGATCGGGTTTTTCACCCAACAGGCTTTATTTACAATTTCAAGGGGCCAAAATTGGCTCAAACAGTAAAGGTTACAAGTGCGCCGCAAATTTAAGGATGCCTTGTTTACTACTCATTGGATCAGAATTTGATGGAAACGAAACTTGTTTGGAAATTTAAAAAAAAAATTATATTAATAATTTTGACAATTCGTAATAGTATATGAATGTTTGGCGTGATCCAGAGGAGGAGGGTTCAAGAAAGTGCAGATGACCAATTGGAGAGCAGAAAGGATGAAAGTGTGATATGGAAGGAGCTGTGATGAGCGTGGAGACAGGTGTATGTTTCATAGGAGCTTAAGGTGAGGGATGGGCTTGAAGCCGTCTTGACAGGCATTAGTAGGGGAAAATACTGTACACACTGCTCCTGTTTACCTTTCCTATTTCCATGTAAAGTGCTTTGTTATATACTGTAGTTTGCTGTTGTGCTTGTTTGTTGGTTTTGTATGATGCAAGCGTTAGAAACCAAAGTCAAATTCCTTGTTTGTGCCCATGATCTTGGCAAATAAAATTGTTTCTGATTCTGATTCTTAGTCCGAAAGGCATCTACTCAAGGATCTTCGCCGGGTGACTACTTTCTCAGGTGTGTTCTGTAGGAGGCAAAATCATGAATAACCAAGACTGAAGGGTTTGCCTTTCTACCTGTAATGGTTGACCAATCAGGCACCGAAGGATCGTCAGAGAGCTCGTTAGGTGCTTAGCTGATGACAGTCGGGTGGAAATGCAGCTCTAAGCCACACACTATTGCTGCAGCTTCTGGAACGGCAGAACACAAGCACACCCAACACTGCATACTCCAAAGTCAGGACCCTACCTCACAGCTCTGCATGGCCAGTATATCCCAGCACTGGTACATTTTAATACAGGGTAGACACAATGACCACTTCTTGCCGTTTTTTTCCATTTTTCATTCATCTCACTGGTTCGAAGCACAAAGACAGATAAGCATAGGGGTGTTTTTTGCTGAAGTTAGGAACCGTAACAGCCTCCAGGGCACGCTGAGCTGAAATTTATATTTTTCCATTTGTAGTTCTGTGCTGTTCCCTAAGGAGCTCATTCGGCCTCATTGTTGCAGGCCTCACCTGTTGGTTTCAGTGCTTCCTTAATGTCATGACACATATTTCATTTTATGTTGCAATGACTTCCCCTCCTTGCACATCCGGGCAGAATTATGGCACATTAAAAAAGGATGGGCTCTTCCCTTTCAGATTAAAGTAAGGTTTGATATATGTAGCAGATAAAGCTCAATGAGCTGAGCTAAATGGAGACTTTTACTCCCTGAGCTGCGAAACAAAGAAAGAATATGTGTAGAGAATGCACCTAACCTTACTGCCTAATAACGTGGATCAGCTCGTGCCTTGTCAGCAACATGATGTAGAAAGAAAGCAATAGGAGGTTGACTATATAAAGAAATATGACTGCCATAGCCCATATTCCTAATACCTGTGCATCCTTACAGGGTGTAATTTTCAACTCTAGCCACAGTGTCCATAAGGTAAGATAGATTGTGGTGCTCTTCTCTGAACACCTTATCCATTCCTGGTGCCAGCAGAAAACTGTAACCATGGTTTTCCACATTAGATGAGACGAGGATGGAAAGACAGGAAAGCCATAACCTACTAGTGATTCGAAATATCACACACTCATGCACTCCAAGAGCTCATAAAAGACTGCCGTAATATTAAATGTGTTATTTCGAGTACATTGTTTGAAGTATTGAAGGTGGTGATGATGTCACAGAGGCGTCGGGTCATGAAGGTTTATGCCAGTAAATGAGGGCCTTTACATCAGCTATTGATTGATTAGTAACAAGCATTTAAAGGCAGCGTTGTCTTCGTTTAGCAGGCTATTCTGGTCATGCGTAGGGTGAAAACCTTGGAAAAAGCATTCTTGGGAAACACTTTGGGTTTTTCTCCAATTGGTTTCATCTCTTTGGGATCAAAAACGCTGAAAAACTCAATACACCCACTTTGTTGCTGTTCCTGGAATAGAAGGGGCAATATTGATTTTGGTATTATTTGGCTTTTGGCAACAAGTGCACGTCTTCTGCTGGGGAACGGAGCACTCAAACAGTCTTCCCTTGAAAAAAGCCATCCTTCAGCCTCTACTCTCTCACACCCACCAGTCACAAGAAGCCTGTCGCTCCATCAATTCAGTGGTTTTAATCTCACAAATGGATAGCTATTCTGTAATTTGAATCTTTTCAGCGTTGTGTGGAGATTAAAGTACGAGTGCCATTTGTACAAGAATCAACTATCTTAGTTCACTGTTTTCCTCTAGTAAAGTACTTTGTCATCTAAGTGACTGGTACAGAGTGTAAAGTCAAAGGTAATTTATTTATAGGAATTTTATGCTACCTTTTTTGAAAGTTTAACCTATTGCATATCTGCTTTGTCTTTTCAATGGTGGAGGAAAATGCACCGCTTTTCTACGCATTTCACAGTGTAGTATACACAATATGATTACCTGCATGCTGTTTATTTTCTTTAGTTTCTTCCTCTTGGTTTTTAAGGCAATGGGCCTTGAAATTGTTAAATGCCGTTACTTATAGCAGCAAATTTCCTGGGCATCGGGAGCTCTGAGCATTGGCTGTTTTATGATGGATATTTGTTCAAAATTGTTTCAACTTTATTTTTGGAAGAAAAAAAAAAGATTTCATGGTAAGGTCCAGAGAGTGTTTGTGCAGACTAGAGTGAGGCAGTTGTCAATCCATGGTCCTCTGATTCGCTATGTTCCTGTTTGTACACAACGCACCACTTGGACTAGTATCCTGGGCACACACTGTTCTCAGGTAAGCCCTGCATTGGGAGCATAAACTTAAACACTTCTGCATTCAGACATCAAAAATAACACTGGAGCCAGTAGCTGTTGTACCAGTTTTAGTAGACATTTTTGGAACAAGAAAAAATTTTCACTATCTTTATACAAACATACAGTCTGGGCTTTTTTTACACGTACATGTATAACAGAAGGCATTGCTTGCTTAGAGAGTCTTTCTCAACTCATGCAACTGTTTAACTATTTGATCTCAATGCAGCGACTGATACACACCATTTTAACATTATATCTGATCTAATAATCCCAAAATCATATCCAATAATTTTTTTTCCATATGTATCAAGCGAAGCACTACAGCAAAAGCACTAATGCTCCACTTAATGCCACAGTCCAGCCTGTGTTCACCTTCTGTATGCTCCTGAGTTCTCGCCTGTGTTGCTGTAAGTCCTCCTTCTGATTAAAGTTCTTTAATGCTCCTCAATCCGCCTCGTTGCCACCTAGGTCCTCACCAGCGCAACATGACAAAACTAAGAATATTTTAAATATCTAATATAATGGAAGTGTACATGTAGAAAATAGATTTTTTTTTCTTCTTTTGTTGAGATTAGCCGCTTTTGTGCCGTTGGCATAACAAATATTTGACCAGAAAGAGAAACGCTCTAATAGGATGCACCATATACATCAACAGAGACATACAACAAAGAAAAAAAAACTGTACTGTTCTTGGATCCCCATTTTCTGCATTCTGTTTCATCTCTCGTCTTTCGGTTGCAAGGCATGCAAGCTTACATTAAAATTCATCCATCCATCCATTATCTATACCTGTGCTCATTCCTGCAGGGTTGCAGGGGGCTGGTGCCTATCTCCAGCACGCTTTGGTAGAGAGGCAGGGTGTAAGCTGGTCCATCACGGGGCACTTACAGTAAAATAGTCACTGTTAAATGTATATAAATGTTGTATGATTTGTAGCTAAGATGCAGATGAAGGGGAATATTCAGCTGGTGCATAACAACAGGGCTTTCAGCAGCAGAGTATGTTGCCATGTTTGATGCTGCAAACACCACTCGGGCAAATATTGAAAACTTTAAATCATTTCATCCACATGTTTTCAGGACTTTAATACAAAAAAATTCACATCTGCTGTAAAATTCATGAACAACTCTCTAAAACCGCATACTTTCTGTCCTCGTGACTCCTGAGATGTGCCGTTCCCTAAGCAGGGATTATAAAGTGATGCATGTTTGAACGCCTCTCGGAGCACCGTGTAAGGAAACCGAATGCTCTTCCTCATATATGTTCTTTCCTGTAGAAATTAGCTGTGCTTGCTCGCATAGATTAAGCAATGAAGAACGCAACGACAACAGTATTTTCACCAGTGAATCTTTTAAGGCCGTTGTTCTATTCGCAGTTTAGTAATTAACAGTTCAATTAACAATATTGTTCTCTGTGGCACATCCTGAAACAATATGAATGAAATGTTCCAGCTGAGAAAGTACAAACATCTTGAACATGGTTACGTTGCTCACAGAGTGGGTGTGAAACAAAGATTGGTTTACATCGGTGATTAATTCATAAGACGTACCGCGTGTAATTGTGAATGAGCCGGATGGTCATTCGCAAGGACGGAAGCGGAGGGTGGCAAAACAAATGCTGCTGCTGCTGCTGCAGCTGCAGACTGATTATTCTACTTTATGCTGTTTGCAGCCACAAAGCTGTTGCATTGTTATGAACAAGCTGTTCAGCCAAGTCTGTGCAGGACTGTAAAACAAGGCGGGGTGGAAGCTGGATGTTCAAACCATGCCGGGGGTATAATAGTTGTGTGCATGAAATTAAAGCTTCAAATCAAATTAAAGCTATTTATTCAAAAGAAGGAGCACTGTTTATTAACACAGTAGATATGACTATGAAGGGTTATTGGAAATTTTTTTAGATATGAATTCTAGTCTTTAAATTTAAGCAGCTTTCATTGAATTATTTAAAGACGCACTTTACTTGTTTTTCAGCTTTGGGTAAAACTAAAAGTACTTCTTACCATTTAATAATGTGACTAATTTTATATATAGATAGATAGATAGATAGATAGATAGATAGATAGATAGATAGATAGATAGATAGATAGATAGATAGATAGATAGATAGATAGATAGATAGATAGATAGATAGATAGATAGATAGATAGATTCCATTCAAATGCAGAAATTGGCTGATAATCTGAATAATGACATCAGGATAACCTATAACCCAGCAAATTTTATAATTGGCCTCAGCAGAATGGCTCTGCTGTTGCCTTTTATATGATGTCATGTTTTCCAGGGACCCTTGGCAGGCTGCAGTCACTGATCAATACATCAAATCAGCCAGTCTCATTGTAGCTCTAATGGAACTATGCGTATTTTTGTGAGCGTATGCACAAGCGTAATAGTACTTTATTTTATGTAGAGTCTATTGTGTCCTGCAATACATTTGGATGTACATTTATTCATATTCCTGAATATGTTGCAGTAATAATCAACCTTAGTTTTACATAAATTGTCGGGTTATAATTAGGCCTATGAACCCTTCTTATTTTACTGAGGTTGGTATGAATATACAAACACGGCTTCAAAGAATATATGCGCCTGCATAATTCTGGCTCCATATCTGACCACTCTTGCTCTCAGATTTGGTAGATCTTATTTAAAGGGGTTGGTCTCCAGCCATGGACTCGGCTTTTAAGCATAGTTCATAAATTTCCAATGGGGTTGAGGTTGGGGCCATTCCAGAAGATTTATATTAGCCTGTTTCATCATCATCCTGTTGAAAGACCCAGTTGTGTCCCGGTTTAAAGCATCCATCTTTTGATTTATGGAGGATTTCGTTATTCCTCCCACAATATGCAATTTATAAGGACCTTTGTTAGCAAGACAGCCCCAGGGCATGATACTACCGCCATCATGCTTGACAGTTGTACAGTGTTCTGTGGTTTGTGATCAAAAAGCTCATGCATCGTCTCGTCTATCCAGAAAGGTTTTCTCCAGAAGCTATGTGGCTTGTTCATGTTGGCAAATGCAATTTTTATTTGAGCTTGAAACGTTCCGTACACAGTGATGGTAAATTCACTCCAATGAGGACAATGATACTGGATTTCTGCAGATTCCAGTTTAGGATAGGCTTCAGCCTCTAAGATTTGTGTTGGGTTGTCCCTTAACATCCTGACCAATTTCCTTTCACCGGGGGAAGCAGATTAGGTCAGATGAGTGAACCTGGGGCGCGGGTGGCTGTTCTGAACCGGACAATGATCCAGAACATACAACAGAGCTGGTTTTGGAATTTGTAATGGTGCCTAACATGAACTGTCTGAACGGCTCTGACTTAAACTCTACTGAAAATGTGCAGACCATACTTTGAACTCCGCTCCATGCTTGGAAACGGACCCAATGTGGTTCGGAGAAAGTGTTTGAAGCTAGAACATCAAGTTCTTATTTTTTAAAACACATGATGCTGAACGGTTCAAATGCATGCATCAGTGATAATTAGTATGTGCAGACTTCTGACCGGCACCATAAATCTGTTTTGTAATGTAAACATAAACTGTGGTCACTATCAATTGTAGGCAATTTACAGGCAGCTGAGCTGGATTTGTCTCACTTGACATTTTAAGACATGTTTTTTTCTTAATTCTCTATGAAAGATAGATTTACAAGTATTTTTATAACAACTGAGTGTATGTCAGACCGTTAGAGATGTTTGGTGGAAACAGAAGCAAATGGCTTTACCTTTTTATTAAAAGCGTAGGAGACATTTTCTTAGTATGTATGTTTCGTGTGTACATGTGCATGGATGTATGTAGGCACACCTGTCCTTACAGCTGTGGACAGCTGGGAATGGAGATTTCTCCGTGTAGGTTTGAGCAGAACCAGGACAGTACACGTCCCTGAAGGGAGTAGAGGCTGTCTTCCAGGTTCTGCTTCAGAACCTCTTATTACAGTATATTTCTGCCTCGTTCTCTCCAATAAACTCTTTTGCCCTTTGTTTATCTCCACGGCATTAAAGTAGGAATGACTACAAAGTGTTTTATCTTTCATATTTGTACATAGTGGTGTAGGCAGCTTTGTTCAAAAACAATAGCAGTGTGTTAAAAAGTGAGTGAAGCTACCAAGCTATTACAGTGGCTTTTGTTTTCATACACAAACATGTATGGAGAATGTTGCACATTCCAGTCTAAGAAAGAATTAGCACATTTATTTCTCCACAGACAATGTGGAAGAAGCATATCAGGTTGAAACGAAGCGTCTGCATTTTTTTATACAAATTTGTGGTGAAGAATGCTTGAAGATTAAGCTTTTATCCTGAATCACTGTACTTGCATTTAGTTGTATAACCAATGGCTACCTCACATCCATGTTCCGTGGTATTTGACCCGGGACAATTTGGCTTGGTTCCACAGTTTCCTCTGCATTTCTAGATTTATCCATTCAAACTTATGCAACAATACGCCTTAACACCATAGTAAGAAAAAAAAAAACGTCAGAACGCCTGGCCTTACAGCATTTGAATTTAGGAATCAGAATTAGAATCATAATCAGCTTTATTTGCCAGGTATGTGTACACATAAGAAGAATTTGACTCCAGATTGTACAATGCTCATGATGTGCTTACTTATGCAATAACACAATAACACAATAGTGCTTTTATAACACAATCAAACACAGTATGATTTATAGAAAACACATGAACACAATATAAATAAGCAGGCTAATTGAGACAATGCAAGGGTGCAATGGGAGAGAGGAGTGCAAAGGATGCAGGAGTAAATATTATTCCGTTGTTATCAATATGTTCATGTCAGAGGTGGAAGCAATGAGCTTTTAGGGTTATCTGACAAACTATCTGAATAATCCTGTTGTCATCCTAACATCATATTTTCCACCTTTACTCGATACTCCTCAGGCCTGTCAATGTGTAGTTTTTTTTAGCACTTTTATTTTTATTTGCAAACTAACTTTTTCAGCATGTGTCATTTTCTTTTAACAATTGGACTATACAAAGTTTCTTTGCCAATAGCTTTGCTTCACATTGGTGTCTTCTACTTGCTACAGCAACGCAAGCGAGTGCAGAATGTCTTTGATGACCTTGGAGCTGATCCCTGCCTAAGTCTATTTATAGTTTCCTCTTTTTCTTTCACATTGTGGTTTTAATTTGAAAGCATTCAACATGGATTTACCGGACCAGCCCATCGTTATCTGCACTTTTTAAGTTGTTTCCAATCAACCTTTTTAATCAAAGTACACTGTTCTTCAGAACTATGGATGAGTGACGCCTTTGACACAGGTTTCAAGAGAGGAGTGCACTGTTAGAAGCAGATGCGATATGTGAATCCTTCATCTTTAAATAATAAGGGCCTTTTTTGACACCTTTGTGATCACAGAATGATTTGCCTGACTGATTAAACTCTGCGCGGCTGTTTGTTTGAACGCCGCACTTTCAATTAACGATTCACTTACACAGAATCAGCAGCACGCCTGTCATGACTGAAGGCAATTGTGGTTTTCCATTATTCTGCTACACCCACTGGTAAATTATTTGCCATTCAGAAATAAAATGCTCCAAAAACAGTGACTGGCCTGGTTAGTAAAAGTGGACTGCTAGTCCAAAAAAGTGAAACCGCATGAACATTTTCAGCGCACAATAATAAAACAAGAGTCGATAATATTCCCGTTGACTGAAATATTTTTATTTAGTGCAGTTTATTCCCATTTTACACACTTAGGCCTTTATTTACTCCTTCCAACTCTCCCCTGTGAGTAGTAAACATAATTTGTGACGCTTGGTGCAAACAAGAGGAGGACTTGCAATCTATAGCAGGATGTTGCAATAAACAGTCGGCGTTTTAGAGTCCTTCAGAACCATGTGCGTGTAGTGCAAAAGGCAAAAGGTGGACTTGGTGAGAGGGGCTTGGGAACGGAAGGGAATACTTTGGAGCCAGACAAGCTAAATGAGGAAAAATCCAAATCTTTCAATTAATCTGCTTATCTCCCCTGTGGGCAGATGTTAGAGGAACTGCATCGGGGCATAGGTCAGAGAAAGAAATAGACCAGAAAAATAAAGACTGGGGGGGGGGAGGTGGAGGAGTGGGAGCTGCCCGAGCTGTTAACAGGCATCTGGGTAATCTTTTCTGCCCTTCTAGCCACCTTGTCTAAATCTATTTCTCTGTGTATTTTGTTTCGATTTGCACTGAGCATCTGGTTTTTCAGTGGCTGGAGCAACCCAGGAGTGATGTCAATAACATTCAAGGCCAATCTTTTGACAGGCATTAGCGGAAGCGTGTAACGCTGATTAAACATTGCATTATGGGTGGTAAACTGAGTAATTATTACCTCCTAACTTTGCAGACCAGCTCCCCACAACTACCAGCAGCGTGCATCTGTCAATAACCTCCAGCCCTGTGCAAATGTATTCAGATGCAAACTGTAATTTTCAATTTTTCAATTTACCTTAATACTTCAGAGGAGCCGTTGTTCTTTATCAAAGGCAAAATGTGGCTCAATTTGTGTTCCTGAGGAATAGAGGGTGTTCAGCAGAGCTTTAATCAGCACTGGCATGCCGTCCACTATCTGATAAACAAGCTATCTTTATTAGATGTGGACAATGCTGACAGGGACATCAGATATGGAGGGAGGACAGGAGGGTGAGGTGGGTGGGATAAAGAGACGTCCAAGTAGGATAAACTTTTACACATTCTAAAAAAGCAAGATAAGCTGCTATTCATATTTATCGGGTTAGCAATTCAGGTGTTTCTACTAATATGGAAAGCCTTTTTTTATTTAAGAAAAAATATGTCCTGTTTTTCTTTTATTTAGCCTGACTCAATGACTTATGCTTCTCTCCAAAAATACCAGTGACACGCACTTGAACACCTCAGATTTGTCCTAGCAGTAGAAAGAACTAATTTTATTCAGATCCCATCAAAATGTCTTTGCTGGACTATAAATCCTCTCAAAATAACCTCTTGTTACACACAAGTGTCAGCTTACAAGTATAAGGAGGCGTATATGACCTCATTATTGTAATGTTCAGAAGATTTGTCTGAATGTCAGCACCTGTCAAAGTTCTATGGTTTGTGATTTTGGTTTGGTAAGTTTTCAAATCCAGGAAGGTTTGCAAAAATCCACAGTTAGTCATAACCTTGAATAATGATTTTTGATTTGGTCAAGCCTCAAAGGTGAACCTGCGTTTTATTCCATGGAAATAATACATGTTTATCGCATAAATGTGAAATCAGTCTCAGTTATGTGGGTGAAGATATAGATTTTTGAGATTTCGGTCTCTATGAGTTTAAAGAAAAGGCTTTAGACAAAATTGCGCAAATTTTTTCCCCTCCAGCGGCTATATAAAGTGAGCTTTTACAATACCTCAGGGCCAACTTTGATTGGCTGATCATGTGCAGACATTGGATCACATTTTACTCTGAAACATCAATACGTCATTTCCTGCGGCCCCAGCACCAAGCCAGCAGAGGATCTCACTTGATACTTGACACCATGGAAAGCGATTACATTTATTTAAAACCTACAGGTACACTACTATCACGCGATGATGCAGTCCTCGTGTGATCCCTGTCCAACCGCACAGAGGCGCTCTGCTCTACTGACACTCCCGGTGGTAGATCCACAAGCCTGTCATACACTTTTTTGAACATGTTAAAAACTTCCTTCACACACCAAGTAGGGCTCACATTTGCACCACGGACTCACCTGCGACTCAAATACTATTGCAGAACGGGCCTAATGAGCTGAAATGATTTGATCTCACACTACACTCTACTGTCTGAAATGATCAAGATTCACCTACATGGTGTGTTGTGTGCTTAAAACCAAGAGATTTACTTATTTTCTGATTAATTCAGCTAATAATAGATGACCAGTTGGATCTGGAGAGTATAGATATTTTCGGGTTTACGATCAGTCTAGATAATATATAGCCATAATATTAGATTGTAGAGTATCACTAGTGAAGTGTCTTTATTTTTTATATTTATGTGTTTGTTTTACCTAATTATTCATTGGTGATTAAATCGTGGTGATCGATGAACAAAAGTCTATCCTCTTTTTCATTGATTACTAGCGCTCATTGATTTGTTTTCTAACCTTTATTTGAAGGATTGATTGATTTTAGTGTTGATTCTAAATCAATAAGCCTGACAAATATGCATACATCTGATATCTGCATAGACATAAATCTATTAACATTAACATGAATAAAGGGCTGATTTATTTATGAACATTCATATTGTTGAACATATCACTATAACTACACCAATACCCATACTTTGTCCCCAGACCCTAGAGCATATATATATATATATATATATATATATATATATATATATATATATATATATATATATATATACATACAGTAAAGGATATTAGCTCTACCGTAAAATATGATGGGTATATGACATGGAGTTTCCAAAGTCATACAGTATATCTGCTGAGAGTTTACAATATATGGATAATCTGTTTCAATATGCTGCCATTACATCTTTTTTATGGTAATGCCCCAGGTGAGACAGCTTACCTGTGACCTTGGTATATTTAATGGGAAATATTCATAGGTCTATTTACTCAGGAAGCGAACTCTATTTAGTGCCATTAAAGGGTTCCATTAGAAAAAAAGAGCCTATCGTTTTTAAAGAAGATAGATTAATCTGGTGTGTTTTGCCTTATTGCAAGTGGGGATGAATAATGTGGCTATTAAATCTAGTAAGAAACAAAACTATTTTCTGCCCCCGGTATGGAAAAATCTCCATTTGTGGTTTCCATTAATATTGTCTGGTTTCAACCAGCTTTGTGTTTGACTATATCAGAGTTCTTAAAGGGATTTAAAATAAGAATAAAAAAAGTTAAAATAAATACTCATTGCCCATGAATAACCCTTTTCATCAAGACTGTCTTTCCATGATATAACCTAAATATATCCCTGTTATCAGAAGCCATTATTCTTACTTTTAATTCTTGGTTTCTTTTTCAATGAAATATTCCTTATTTCATGCTTGAGAGTCAGATTACTTTGAACAGTTTCTTTTTTCTTTTTTTTCTTTTTTTTGCTGGAGCCAAAATGAAAGGCTCGTTTGTTATAGCTGATTTGGTTTTGGGTGCATTAGTGCCACATGATTGTTCCAATAAGGCATTTTGTGTACTCTGTGTGTTTTCTCAAGGCCATAATTTAACCCATTAAGATCTGAGATATCCTCCCAACATGGAAAGACGAAACACTGTTTCGTCAGCTTTTAAACGGGTGAAGTATTATCGTTGGAAACAGCAACAGATTATATCACAAGAAATAAAATATAGCTCTGTCAGATTTTTAATGAGGCTAGATTTATGCTAATAATTTGAAATTAGTGTTATGAAAAGTTTTTTTTTTTTTACTATTGTATGCTGGGTCCTTTGTATCGGAAGCAAAAAGTTTGAAAATGCTGATTTGTCTGTATTACATTATATAAATTCACAGGAAAATTGACAACTGTAAACCTATTTTTCAGCTGTTGTGTGTAGACCCTCTTCTCCCAGCTTATACCTTACCACAGTGTATTATTTTATGGCCTAGAAAGGATTGTGACCCAATGTTTTATTACTTCAGGTCATTGAGGGAATTTGAAAGGTTTCATATATATTTTAACTTTAATTTCTTGGATTAAAGATATAACCATCTCGTTCTGTACTACAACAACATGATAAAACAAAGAGAGAAAAGGGTTCTTAATGATGTCGAATCAACGTGTCACGTGGAAGGGATTTTTATCTAGGTTTCCTGTATAATTCCTACTAGGTGTGGAAACACCATGGACGCTTAGACTCTACGATGATGTACAATAAATTTTCTCTTTTTTTTCTTTTCCAGGGACTGCTTAAAACCCATTTTTCCTCTACAGATCTGAGTAGCTTCCTTCTACTTCTGATATCTGCTGAACTATTGACAAATGTTGCCAGAGCAAGCTTACTCAATTTACTAAAGTTCTGTCATCAGAGCAGGCTATAAAAAGAATCAAGTTAATGCCAGAGCGTGCTCTCTTGTTAGAGTGCATGTTTACTCCACACACTCAATGTAGTGAGAGAATTATATTGTATTTGCAAAAAGAAAAGAAGTAATAATTCACCTTGTATCAAATTTTTATGCACGAATTGACACAAATAGTATAGGGGTGGCCATCTTTCCCCCTAAGGTATGTTACTGTAGCAGGTATGAAACGTGAAGCACAAACTGATGAGGATCCCACGTTTGCTCCACATTTTAAGTTTATGCAAATCTATGTAAAGATGCAGTTTGATTCAAGCTATGTGTCGAGCATCAGATCGGCTCAAATTCATATCAGCCTAAACTGGCTCGGCACAAACCTCGCAGGAGCCATTTAATCCCCAGTCGTTTTTTAAGGATATAAAGCGAACAGATTAATGGCAGAACGTGCTCACAGGTTGGTCATATTGCTGACCAGTTGTGACACTTACACGTCAGAGCTGCTTTTCATACCTCTTCACTGCACTCCCTCAGCATGGTGAGGCGTACGGGCTAAGTGTTGACAGCAAGATGCCTCTGGGATAAGATAAGAAATAAATGTGCCTTTACAAAAAGTACAAGGTTGACAGGGTTTTTCCTTAAAATACCGAATCAGCGCATTTTTGACACATAAAACTGGAGCCGCTTATTGGATTGATGAGGAACCGATTCAATGTTTCATATTTTAAATCAGTTCCAATGTTTTGACACATGCCGGTATGCGAGAATTTACGAGAGACTCTCTCTCTCTGCTCACACTGACAACAATCAAGAAACGACCGACCATAAATCAGCCTACCGTCGCAAGAACCATTAAATGTTTGTTGCCAATTTCTGCTGCACGTAGATCCCTCTTAACAGAAAAAAGCTAGAAGGTCCACTCATCTTTTTTCAGGCCAAATTTAGATTTTGACATTTATTTCCAACCAAAAAGAGCTCATCTGTGGGAAAGTTTTGAAAGGTTTTCTGGTTTGACCTCTGAACCTAAGGCGCCTGGCCAACAATCACGTTTGGATTTTCAGTCTCATTGAAATAACGGCTTAAAGCTACAGCGTACTTCCTTGGAATTTGTGCATCTTATCTTTCTGCCAAACAGCAGTGGCCACATCTGGTCCCTCTGCTCTGTGAGTTGCCATGTTGTGCTCGCTCGCGACACAGCTTGGGAGCCCTATTAGCACTAACAAATTTGTTCTTGACACTAATTACAGCTTTGCGGCGGAGCTGTGCTGTGGGCTAGACGAATGAAAGGCGGCAATCTTCCCGTCACCGGGGCATTTTTTGTAGGCACAAATAGCGTAAGGTGTGGCGGAAGAGGGCGGACCACGAAGGAGCTGCGTCTTGTTGCCGGATTGAAGGTGGTCTCTTTGAACAAAGGAGAAGGAGGGCTGGATGTTGAGATGAAGCAGAGGCAATATTATCGGGAGGGAGTTCTTTTTGTCTTTATTTAGGGTTGAGGAGAGAGGAGGTACTCTAAGCCCGGGTGCTTCATGCGTCACTAAAAAGGCAATATGTCTCTGTCAGCATGGGTTCCTCTGTGCCTTTGTGTCTTCTTTTTATTTTCTGTTTCCCATCTTGCAGGCTCATGTAACCCACGGCGACCGTCTCCGGATGCTACTCATTGCTGCTGTCTGAGAACAGTCTGCATGTCCTATTATAGACTTCAGTCCCGGTCGGTATAGGTGTATCCCCATGTGAAATGGTACATTTTGAGGCAGGAATAACCCGTGACTCTGCAAGTGTCTAAAAATGGAACAGCTCCCCTGATGTCAAGTTACCCTCAACCCTCCAAACGTTCACTGCGACGGCTCGTGGTGGCAAAAATGCTGGCACGGGTAATGCACTCACTTATAGAACTTTACTACTTTGGAGGCGTGAGGATGCGACCGATGATGAGGAGGGCGTGTGGGCGGCACCGCCGACGCCGCTGCGGATCAGTGAAGGGAGCAGCAGGCGGGAGGAGCCACAGTACGCATGCAGATCCACACAAACACAGACGCTGGCTCGCGCTCCTACACTGAGCTGTTCCTCTGAAGGGAGAAAATAGCGAGGGACCTGGAGGAGATAAGTGTATGTGGAGTGTAGATAATAAAGTAGATACCAAGCTTGTTTCCTGTCAGGGATCATAAGCCAGGCTATGAGATGCCTGGAGCATTTTACCATCTGGGAGGTTAGTGTAGTGTTTGGTTTTTTTTTTTTAAAGGGGGCTAGCATGCTTGGACTGGCTTCTTATTTACAACGGAGGGCGGCAGATTGTCACACAAGGGTTGTTATGGTTTGTTTGAGCTGAGTTTGTCGTATTTTAGGTGGCAAATGGGCTAGAAACCTCGTAGACACACCCAGCACTGAGCTGAAGGATAATAAGGCACGCATGGAAAATATTTCAAAGTTGGGTTATCGTGGTTTTATGTGAGCAGCTACCTCTGAACCCACCTGGACGGCGCTAATACCACAGTGCCTCGCAAAAGTATTCACAGCTACGTCACCTTTTGTCACGTGACAGCCGCAGATGTCAGCAGGGTTTTGTGCATTGAGGTTTTATGTGACAGGTCAGCACAAAAGATAGAACATAGGAAATCATTCATTGTTTATAATGTTTTTTAACAAAAAAAAAAGTGTATATTATATTTTGTACCATGTAACACTTTTACTCCTAAATACAATCCAGCACAACCTAATTATTTCATAAGTTACTTAATTAAAAGAGTCCACCTATGTGTCATATAGTACAGATCCAGCTGGTCCGTGTTGACCTTATATGCTTTTTAGAGAAGATTAGCCAGCAAACAGAGATAAGATTGTGGAGAAAATGTTAGTATTAGGTTCTAAAACAATAGTAATAACAATATTTGATTGTGGTGGAAAATGACACTGCACATTCCTGTAAAGGCTAAAGGACATCCTGGAAGAAAACATGTCAGATACTGCAAAAGACTACAAACTGGAGCATAGGTTCATGTTCTAGCCAGACAACAATGAATTTTTGTCCTTTTTTGTGTGTGTTGGGTCCTAATTATTCTTTTATTTATGTTTTGTATCTTTAATTTACGCCATAATTGTATTGTTTGTTTTTATGTAATCATAACAACTAAAGTTGTTGTTGAATAAGTACTCCACTAAGGCAAGGGTAAATACCGGGTAGTTCTAACAAGGTAAGATGAGTATGAGAAATATTTTTAAGAGGCTTCTTATCCAAGGTCGACCGGGTGTACACAGTGTACTTGAAGTTTGGCTTGACTGACAGCGGTACTCAGAAGCACCAAATATGGCGCGCGCGCGGCTCGGACTCTTGGGGAGATTCCGTGGTCCTCCCACACAAACTCCCCATCCGCAGCATTTTGTGGCAACGTGCAACTCCCCACTGCTCCGAGCCGACTCAGTCGTGCTTGTCCAGCTGTTTACACCGGCTACAGGTCATGGTGGCAGATGTTTAGTTGTTTTAGTAGATTTTATGGAAATTAATAATTAATCTAAGATGGTCAAGAAAACAGTCAGGTCTGGCTTTCCCAGCTTCAGTGTGTGTGTGTGTGTGTGTGTGTGTGCGTGTGTGTGTGTGTTGTTTTTAGCAGAGGTGAAAGAAGGGAGTGCAGCAGCAGAGGATATTTTTACTAATTTCCTCAGACAGACACCCTCGTGTCTTCTTTTTCTCTGTTCTTCATTCACTCTCTCGATACTCACCTGTTATTTCCCCCCACTGTAACCTTTCTTTTATTAATGATCTTATTCTATCTCTTTCGCAGACGCGTCCCTACATCACAAATTATTTACTTTCTGGGAATCCCTCTACATTCATAAATCAGTGCGGTGTCGCCTGCGGTCACTCACCATGTAAATACAGTTTTAACACATTTCAAACAACAACCATGTTGTCTGACAGTTTTTTTTTTTTTTTTTCCTTTGGCATCAATAAAAGTATTTCAACATTTTACTTCCATAGATATAGCTAAACCTGCTCAAAGCGCACAAGCAGTAAAATCTATATGTAATCTTTCTCAATTGGGGGGATCAGTATTATATCTGCATCCACTGGGGAAAACCAGCCAAACACATTTGTTTCTTTGCTTAATGACTGAGGAAGATTGATTTTTAAAAGGCCAGTTTGTTACACGTATTCTGTTTCAATTGCTCCTTGGTCTCTGATAGTCAGCATCTTTTTTTTGTTCCTGGGTCAAAAGAAAGATCTTACCTAAATTAGGATTTAAGTAATTAGAAATGCTGCTGTGGGCATGTATTGGGCTTGCTTGCACATGCAAGATTGTACATAGGCATTAAGTGCCTAAAATGCAACAACTCCCACAAGCCCATAGGCTTCCACATGTTCCGTGTTCCCTGCTGCTGGTTCATTTCCCACTGCGGCCCCGCACATCATCACGCTCACACAGGAGGGGGAGAAATCTGCTTGTCTGTTCGGGCTGGCTATCATCAGTATCTGCCTTGTTTGCGCTCTTCAGCTTGAGTGCGGCACACTTGAGTTTGCAAGGTGGCTCTGAGTGTTTTTTATTGGCCTACGACAGAGACGCAAGGGGGGAACAAAAGATGCGTCATCCTGCGTTGATGTCTTTGCTTCAGATTTGGTCTGAAACGAGTTGCGCTGAGAGAGCAGGTGGGAGGCGGAGAGGAGAGGCAGCGTCCGTACCGAAGGAGGGGCGCGTACGAAAGCGTAGCTAAGCTCACCATCCTTCTGCTTTGGGCTTTGCCTCTCATCGTACCACGTTGGATCAAGTCTGTTCCAGATGACGCCAGCTGGTGTTGACAGTCAGCAGTATAAATCATGGTGTGTGGGGTTGAATGGTTCTCACTGTGTGCTTTCTTCTGTGGCTGCTGTTGTTTTGTTTGTTTCTTTACTGAGGGCTGACTTGAAGATTATTTTTTATTCCAGCACAGCCTTAAAACAGAAGGATGTAAGCGTTTAACAAACAAAAGACTGAAATACAACGTGTAAAGAAGTTGAATCAAGGGTTGAATTGATGAACTCTTTAACACTGTTAATTTAAGTTTTATCTGAAAAAGCAGCTTCAAAATGTGGCCTAGAAGTGACCTTGTGGACATACTATGCTCGTAATAGGAAAATAAAACTACTGTATTTTGCTGTCCTCCGAGGTCCTTTGATAGAACTAATCCAATGCGCAAAGGTATCTATCCACATTGGATGGGGCAGGGTGTTAGTGCGATGGTCAAGAGGAGGGGTTCTGTTGGATAAAAAAAAAAAAAGACAAGCCCAAAAGCAACTTCACGTTCAAAAACAAGCCCAAAAAAAAAAACAAGACTCACGAAAGTTGCAAGCCATTTTAGAATAAAGCTAGGCCAAAAAGCTTGCACCACTGTCACAAATGCTGTGACGTTATTGTTCAAAAAACATAATAGAGAACAGAGAAAACTTAACAGATTGAAACATATGACCCAAGCAGAATATAAAGAAATCTATGCAGCACCTGGACAGACTACATTCAACTTTTCTGCACCCCTAGACGTTCCAGTACACAACAAAATGTATTTAAGGTCTAAAAAAAGCAGATTTTGCATGATATGTCCCCTTTCAGAAGTGACATAAAAATTTATTTTTATTACACCATGGTCTTTTCCTAAGCTTCCATCAGTATGTTTTCACTGCAATTTTTTTTGTTTTGTTTTAATACATTTGATAAATGCAGTTTGTTCTTAAGAAACAATGAGCAGTATGATTTTATTGGAAACGGACTGAATATATACAGCACTTTCCTAGTCATACTGACCTTTCAAATCGCAACACATTCATACCACATGCCCTATCCCCTGTCATATTGACATGAGCCACTGTCGTCCCTAATGCACCCATTTGTTTTTTTTTTATTTTGCAGATTAGTGTACAATGTGAGCTCCCTTCAATAGCTTAATTAACTACTAACTTACTTTAAAAAGAGAGTAACGGCATAGATAAAATAAACCCATTAAAAGAAACAAGTTTACTTTACTATACAGGCTTTAGCGGATCTTTATTATGCACTGTGTAGCTCTCCATATTGTATCCCTGTTTTATTTAGAAACAAAATCCCAATATCCTTTAAAATGACGGGCTTTTGTTCTGACACTGTCCTTACATTTCTGTCAATACCACAAATGAAATTAGGATTTCAACCTTGATCTTTAAAGTATCTATAGCTGACACTGATTTAAAAATCAATCTCATAAGTAGCTACATCAAAGAGCAGACTCCAACCCTCTGTCAACATGTTCGACTATGTCCCCTTCTTTGTGCCTCCATGTTGTCTTTCCAATCTCTTTACTCACTTATCCATGCAGGGAGGGGGAGTCAGGAGCCTGTCTCCAGCATTATAGGTCGGGAGGCAGGGTACACCCTGGTTAGGTGGCCAGTCTGTCACAGGGCAGCGCAGAGATATGTGGGAAAACCACGCACACACTCACCTATGTGCAATTTAGAGAAACCAATTAACCTGTCCTGGACTGTGGGAGGAAGCCGGAGTACCCAGAGAGAACCCACACATGCAAGGGGAGAACATGCAAACTCCATGCAGAAAGAACCCAGGCTAAGATTTGAACCCAGGACCTACTTGCTGACCTACCACAGTTTGTGGAATTATTAGATAGATAGATAGATAGATAGATAGATAGATAGATAGATAGATAGATAGATAGATAGATAGATAGATAGATAGATAGATAGATAGATAGATAGATAGATAGATAGATAGATAGATGCGTACAGAACGAAATTGTGTTTGCATACAGCTTGAAAAAAAATACCCAATCACTTCAAATATCACAGTAGATTGCACTATTTTTCAGGATAAAGACAAAGATGCAGCAGCGATTTATGTAAACAATTGAAACGAAAAACAATGTAACAATGATACATTACAGCTCTGGATTAGTGGTTGTTTTTGAATTAAAGCAGTTTACTAAAATAGGACATCTGTACTTGTTTTTTTACTGTTTTTTATTTACAAAAACATCTTTAACTGTTTTATATTTTTGCTCAAACTTGTATCATTCATATCACATACAAGCCAGTTATTATGGATGTAGTGATGTGGATGTAGGCGCCTATAGTGCAAACATGCTGACCATTCGTCAGGCACCTTTTATTCAATATCTTAAAATCTGTTTAAGCTTCTGAAAAAAATCATACTGAAGGGATGAAACAAAAAAAAGGACCTGTTTTTTTTCAGTTTTGTAGGAAATGACCCAACATGTACACAAAACAAACTTCTAATTCAGGCTTTTTATGTTACAGAGTTGCTTCAGTCAAATTCCATTCACTGTAAACATGATAATGGTGAATATCAATTGTGCTGGATGTGCCTCGTGTTGATATCTATCATAAGGTTGGCTCAATCTAATTACAGACCATCCATCCACCTTGTCATCTGCATTTAAAATTGTTACACAGATTATATTTATCTTATTAATCCAAGCCACCGCACACATTTTCAAAGCAAGGTCATTGATGGACGCGAAACCCCAGGGGATCACCTAGAGATACAAATCTGGTTTTCCCCCCGCGTCCTCTCCGCTGTCATGTGCGTGCGTCACATTCTCCTTTCTAATCTTAAAGATCAGGGCTTGTTTGCGTTTCTGTAATTAGCCTCCTCCGTTACATTTGGGGTGGGTATGAGACAGCCGTGGGTTAAAGAACAAAGGTCCGGCCGAGGTTTCTCACACAGCCGAAGGAGACAGAGAAAACAAGGGGATCGTTGCGAGGGGAATGGCGTGATGGAACGCAGAGCGGTCGGGGGGGGGGGCCAAGGTTAGAGCCGCTGCTGTTCATGTGACAACTGTTCTTAGGCCCCCGGTGACATCAGAGCGTGGACCGCTGTCCCGGGCCTAATTTAGCCACAAATACTGGCTGCCGTGGGACCCTCTGTTCCTGTTCGTCAAGCTGGAAGCGCTGATGCCAGCGATGACGTCACCGTTCAGATCCGCCGGAACGCTTTTAAACCCAAGACGTCCAGACACAGACATGAATAGCATCTTTGTGTGTAATATTGTTTTCCAGGCAGAATTTTTATTTTTTTTTTCTAGGCTGAGATGGAAAATGGGAAACCTCTGTGTCTTGATGATGCACAAACGGACAAGAGCTCTGACTCCAGCTAAACCTTTATGCCCTTCCTTGAGATAAATGATCATACTTAGGTCCACTTTATGCGACATTTCCTCAGAAAAAAAAAACAAGACTTCCTGCTCGTTTTGAAGAACATTTCTAATGGGTTTTCAAAATAAATCACTCCACTCAGAGTTTGTGGCTGAACCTAATGAAAAAAATAAAGAATCGATATTTTGACAGGCCTTGTGGGATATTCTAAGAGCATGCTTTTGCCCCAGTGGTCTGTTTTAATGGCAATAAATATTGCAGCTTGACAAGAAACAATTAGAAGAGGCCAACACAGAGCATAATAGCCTTCTAATGTCTTACATTAGCTGTGGTTTGCAAAGAGTCGCGTGATTTACTGCACCTCCTCATAGCCGTTTATGTTCATATGCCAACAGTATAGCGCACATGCAGACAGTACTTTTGTCATGTGGACAGTAATAAGGTGTTTAGCTTTACATTTACAGCGCCTTGCAAAAGTATTCATAGCCCTTCAAGTCTTTTGTACGCATTACAACCATAAAACGCTATGTATATCATTGAGGTTTTAATTGTACTTTAACTACTTTGTGCTGGTCTATCGAATGGAAAAGGAAAGGAAATTGATGAAATAATTTTTACTGTGAAAATCTCAAAACTGTGCAGTAGGATTGCAGACCCCCAGCTTTTGCTGCAGCCTCAGCTGCCTCTATAAAGCGCCTCTATCAGCTTTGCAGATACTGTACAAAGATAGGTTTTTGCTCATTCTACACAAGATACTTCAAGCTCAGTCAGATTAGATGGAAAGCGTTTATGCAAAATTAAAAGTGTTGCCTCAGATTCTTAATTGCATTTATGTCTGGACTTTCATGGAGACATCTTTGTACATTGCTGTGATCGAAATCGCTCTATTGTAGGCCTGGTGACATCTTAGAGTCGGTCTGTGGCAGGTAAACCTTCTTCTCTAACAGGTTTCCTTCCAGCTTTGCCCTGTATTTAGTTCCATCAACTCTGACCCGTCACTGTTGAAGCAAAGCATACCCACAGCATGATGCCGCCACCACCATGTTTCACTAAAAGGGATTGGTTGGTTCACGGTGAGGTGTAGTGTGGGCAGTCTGCCTGCCACAGCATTTTGCATGTAGGCGCTAAAATTCCCTCTTGGTCTCGTCTGACCAGAACATCTTTTTGTTTAAAGTACATGTTGCTGAATACAAAGGGCGACACAGTACTTTGATTTAAATTTATTTTAAAAAATCATCTCATTCTCTATTATGCCCTAGTCCCCTCAAGCTGTGAGTCTGGATGTCCACCTTGACATCACTTCCTTTTTTCAATCTCATGTCAACCACATTACTCGGTCTGCATTTTCAAGCTTTGAAACATCGACCGTCTCTTACACCCACCAGCACAGCCATCCTCATCAATGCACTCGTCATTTGTAGATTAGATTACCGTAACTCCCTTCCTTCAGTTCTCCCCCTCTAAGTCACTCTCAAACTTCCGCTTATCCAGAACGCAGCCGCTCAGATCGTCACTCCAGAGGACACTCACTCCTACCCATAAGCCTCTTCACTGGTCAATTTCACTTGCGTCGATTACAAGATTCCCCTCCTCCTTAAAGCTTTCAATAACTTGGCACCTCCTTATCTCGGTGATGTTCTTTGTTGTTACGCTCCCTCCCGACTTCTTCGCTCTTCCTCATCCGTCCTTTTAGCTGCACCGCCAGCTCGCTTCTCCACCACGGGGCCCAGAGCTTTCTCCCGAACAGCCCGCCGTCCCTGGGACTCCCTCCAGCAGCACATGCTCTGATTCTCCGTCCTCATTTAAATCTCATCTCAAAAATTCACTTCTTTAAACTTGCTGATTATGTCTAATCTCAGTTACTGGTGACCTCATTAAAAATAAGCAACTTTTCAACACACACACACACACTAAGTACAAGTTTTATTTTTACTGTTCATCTCCTTTTTTTGTCCCAGTGCTTTGTTCTTGTTCGTTGACCTCAAAAACCTCGAAAGTTGCCTTCAAATAAAATGTTTTATAAATAAATTTCTTTGCCTTAGTCTCTTACATAAAATACCAAGAACATACTGTATATTGCCTCGTGTGGATGTGACACAACAACAGGAGAAACAACAACAAGGGTATGAGACATTTACTTCTCATACTGCAGATTTTTTTATTTACCTGGATTCTTTTTTCTGCAGCAAACTTTAAGAAAATCTGCAAAAGTTCGCTGCCATTTATTTACACGTCTACGTCTGTTGTGCACGTCTTTCACAGACACGGAGCCTCTCCTAAGTAATACCTCGACCACATCCGTCATGTTACACTTAGTGTTGTGCAGAGTGCTTATGTTTGTTTGCTCGGCGAAGAATCAATTTGCAAGGTGTAAGCCTGAAGTGCATCACTACCGGGGTGTGACGGAAAAGACTTATGCTCCTTCTTCCTGGTTTGAGTTATGAAGAGCGAGGGGCTCCCCTGCTGTTCGGGGTGTAGCCGTAATAAATCGCTGACCTGCTGTGACACATCCAAAGCAACGTAGCGTGAAAAAAAGATCAGTGACACCTTAAGAGAAACAGCCAATTATTTTGACCTTGACTTCTGTTTCTTTTTTTTTTATATATAGCTAAAGAGGCTGAAGCAGCGTCGCGGTTGTGATGCTGTTGCTGTACAACTGTTTTTCCCTTTCAGCCGAGGTCAATAAGTGGGATGTGGAAGCTCACATCGCAGGCCAATTACAGCAAGCTTGAAAACTTTTTCGCATGCTTGGCAAAAAAAAAAAGAACTAAAGCCATGGTTATAAATTATACATTCAGGCATTTTTAATGATTTCTGTCTTTAAAAACAATGACTAACTCTTGTTTGTTAGAGTGCTCTAGTTTTGGTCATTACAAATTAATGAACTAGATACGGTTATATCGCAGGGGGTGTTGTGGAAGTTATACCAGAAAAGTCAAGAATACAGGTTCTTGCAGCAAAACCAGCGTGTTTCTCCACTTATATTTACATGTTACTCTCTGGATTTTGCTTTCTAGAATAACTGAATATGGATGTCAGAGGTGGGCTGTGTTAAAATAGTCTCACTGATGTGAAACCAGGGAATTTTATGCAGCCAGATAACTGTGCCCCCAGCTTCTTTTTTTCTCAAGCGATAATTTACCCTGGGTTCCACATCAGCCCGTTTTATTGTGTTTTGTGCTTGTGGCACACAAGGATTATTAGGCTTTTAAAAATGTAACAGGTCCCTGCAAGGTGACCGTGTTTGCTTTTTTATTACTTTACAGTTTTAATTACACTGATTAATAGGCACTTACTGGCAGTGCATTGATAGATTCAAGATTAACGATATCACACACCTTTAACCATAAAAGACATTAGCAAGTCTCTACACACGAGGAAATTGGGTATAATCAACCTAAAGTCATGACACAAACTTGTTCTGAATGCAGATGTTCAGTTAGAACAGTTTTGGAAGATATGACATGAAGAATATATGATTTACTGATTTAAAAAAAAAATATATATATATATAATTAAAAAATAATCATACACAATCAAACAAATCAAACACAATCTTTCACCTGAAAATAATCTATTCATTGTTAAAATTTAAATAAATAAATAAATCAGCATGTTAATAGAAAGATTTTCCAAACATATTTTAGGATAATACCAAATGTAATCATTTGGAAAGCCCCTCGAAATATACCTGTCAATTATTTATTAAGATTCTTTGTTTAAGAAAATATAGATGAATGATATTTTATCAATATTAAAAATTTCATTCAACAAAGGATTGTTGAGGTTGTTTTTTAGTCTCTGTAATGATTTTTGTCCATTAATTCACAAATTTTATGGGGTTTTACAGGGGATTGCAGTGAATTATATTTTAATCATCAAATTTTGAGATTCTGATGTGGAAAATGTACTAGGTGTTGGTCATTTCGTAGCTTACGTCATTTCATACCAGACTTTTTCGGGAGCAAAATGGGACCCTGTGCAGCAGAATGCTTTCTAGCGCTTATGCTTATTTATTTTTTTTAGCTGCTATGAATTCTTTCTTCTGTTTTGATAAGGTATGATTTAAAGTAATTTTGTAAAGTGCACTCATCTCAACAGTACCAAAATTTGCTTACGTGATTGCAATTTTCATTGGCCAATATATTTTGTTTTATACATATTCTGTCATATTTAAAGGCATACTATGCAACATTTTTCAGTTAATTAATATGTTCCATACCGTTTTGGATGATTAAATGAGTCATTTCAGGTTGAACTAAGGTTTTCTCGGCCGCCCTGGTGGTCTGTGGGGGAAATACCGCACTTGCAATTGCAGGAGCAGTCGGCCCGCAGTCACAGGCTCAGTAGTCTCGTGTGCATCACGAGAGTCGGTCTTGCTTTACGGCGAGAACTGCTACACGCCCCCAGTGAAAGGTGTGCTCGTTGGTAGCGCAGTGGCGATATTTGTGCAGTTATCATGGCGGAACCAGCGAGAAAACAGCGAAAGCCCATGTTGGAGCAGGCAAGAAAGAGGAAAAGGGCTCTGGACAGAGAGAGGAGTCGTACACGGGTGAACGTAGAAGGCTGCAAGGCTGACGCGGACCTCGCGTTTCTGCTGATGCGATTGTAAGTAACATTGTAGGGTTTCCCTCACGCTACCGCCTCGCCGACATTCCAAAAAAAAAATAATAAAAAAATAAAACTAACTCGATATGCGCGCCGCTCCGCTCAGCCGGTCAGCGGTGCAAAGTTTGTCTCCCCCCCGCTCCGCTCCGCTCCGCTCCGCTCCGCTCAGCCGGTCAAATAAACATGCAAGCATATCGAGTTTTATTATTATTATTATTATTATCTTTTTTTATGTTGGCGAGACGCTACCGCGGCGGCGGCGGCTGCGGCTTGGCGAGGCGGTGGCGGTAGCGTCTCGCCAACATAAAAAAATAATAATAATAATAATAATAAAACTGGCGAGGCGGCGGCGGTCGCGGGTTGGCGAGGCGGCGGCGACCGCCGCCGCCGCCTCGCCAAGATAGCGCTGCAAGAAGCTTGATGTTCATACCTTCACTGTGTTATTCATTGTTTGTACTGCCGTTTTTTCCACTTTTCGTTGCGTTCGCCTGTCTGCTAAGCTCAAAACAACCGCGCCTGGTTTGACGGAGGAACCAGAACAGCTGAGCATCTTTATGACAGTGCACTTTTACTTTCGCCCTCTTGGGGGAGCCTCGCTGGAAAATCAACCCCGGTTGCATAGTATACCTTTAATGAGAGTCATTTCTTCTATGCAGGGATCAGAAACAAAATGAAGGGAAATAGAATGGAAAATAAAATCTTCAGAAAATAGTATATGGTAATTTTACAACCATAGGGAGAGCGATTGGCAACAACAGCAATTCAGTCACGAAGCGGAAGGTCTCGTAAACCGGTGGAGCGAGGACAGCCGATGCTGAGGCGCATAGTGCTGGGATGTCACCAACTTTCTGCAGAGTCATTCGCTACCTCCAAATTTCACGTGGCCTTCAGATTAGCTCAACAGCAGTACGTAGAGAACTTAATGAAATGGGTTCCCATGTCCGAGCAGCTGCATCCAAGCCATACATTACCAAGTGGAAAGCAAAGGAACTGTGAATGCTTCGGCATCCCAGTAGATTTTGGACAATTCAGTGCTCCCAACTTATTGGGAGGAGTTTGGAGATGGTCCCTTCTTCCTCCCACATAACTGTGCACCAGAGCACAAAGCAAGGTCCATAAAGACATGGAGGAGAGAGTTTAGTGTGAACATCCTTGACTGAACAGAGTCCTGACCTTAACCCGATAGAACATCTTCTGGACGAATTAGAGTGGAGACTGAGTGCCAGGCATTCTCGTCCAACATCAGTGTCTGGCCTCACAAATGTGCTTTTAAAAAATGATCAAACATTCCAAGAAGAGATTAAGCTTTTATATCTGCAAAGGGTGGACTAATGTCATATTGAACCCTAGAGATTAAGAATTGGATGTCATAAGTTCAGTTTCCTGTAAGTAGGAAGGGACAAAATGGCGTCACATTGGTACAAAACTTGGGTACAAAGAGGTGAACTGACCTGGATGTTCTCTCACTGTATGCTGTACAGAATATAGTGATAAACATGATCTAGTTTGAGCAAAATATTAGAACAGAAATGGCCTTTAAACATGAATAAAATCATCTCTAGTACCTTGATTTTTTTTTTTTTGTTTTCTGTCCATATTTTTTTTGTAATTTCATTAAAATATCTAGCAGGTTTACATCACGCTTCCAAAGATTTTATAGTTTCTCATGCTTTCATTGCAGAACAGCTGGTTTATTGTTTTATGTAAATAAGGGAGGCACGGCCTATAAATTGCAATAATGCCTTTGGTTTTACGCAGCAGGGGTTCAAAGGCCAGTTTGCTGGGATTTGATGCCTTTGTGCTTTCATTAGAGCTTTAACATCACGTAGGCTTAAAGACCTGCCTCCTGCTTTAAAAGCTGCCTCTCCCCTGACTCAACTACTTATTTTCTCCACGCGGGTATATTTCATGCGTATTCAGATCTGCGCATCTGCAGGGGAATCAGCGCCGGAGGCTGTAAACAGCGTTATCATCCTGAAATGTTTGGCTGTGTAATTTGGTCTCTTGCTGGGCCTGCTCATGTGTTTTCAACCCTCTAATTCTCTCATCTCCCACCATCATCCCACACACTGGGCTGCGTTAAGTGTGGAGCGGTGTGCTGAACTCGTGCATTGCCAAAACAAATAGCTGAAATGCTGAGAAGGCGCCCGTCCCTGTGTGTCAGGCCGGCTCCTTCTCCGCCTGTGCAGGACCTGCAGTTCTGGACGTTGCATATTCATGAGAATTCGTGCCATTCATTGTGAGGATGAATGTGGATAGCTGTAATAGGATTTGTGCTCTATCTTTAGCAGTTCGTCACTCTTTCCCTCACGTGACGTGGGCGATAAATAACCTGATACACACCTGGCTTGTTTTAGCTGTTTCCTTCCACCTCTATGGAAACGCTCTCTGTGTTTGCGGAAATGTCGCCGGGGGCTTATGGTCTCACACGGAGAGATTTGATAATCCTGCACTTGCTCTGACGCCCGCCGTGCTGATTACCTGGTTTCACCCGACAATAAGCCGCACGGTCACGATGACTCACGTTTACGCTAATGCGTTCGCAAGATACGGACACACAAAGCGCGACGAGTCATTACGGGAGGAGGGCTTTTAAAAGCAGAGGGGACTGCTGCCGTCGTGTGCGGAGGGAACGGAGCTTTATTAACGATGCTGAAGCCTGGACGCCTGTTGTCCGGAAGCATCCAGAGCACGCTGGCATGTTTATATTTAGCATCAGTAGACAGATGAGCGCTGGCTGGCTGTTAAAACCGCTGCTGAGAAATTGGACTTTTACTACAAGGACTTTGACGCTCATGCAGCTGTTGCCACTCCCCCCCACTGACCATAATCGCCGTTAAGTCTCATGAGCTCATAGTTTTATAGATATGTTTGTGGTTGCATTGGTGTGGGAGGAAGATAAGCACTGGAAAACTTTCTTTTTTTCCCCCCAGATTGAAGAGTCTTAAGTCAAACTTTGGCTGGTTTTGTCATCAACAAGAAAATATCTTGTTATTCACGGGATTCACCATCTGTCCTATATTAAGCTTGGGTCACTACAATTTACTCACAGACACCTCTCCTCAAGGCAACAATGACCATTTTGGAGCTATACTTTTGAACAAATATCTAATTTAGGAATGTTTCTATTAACATCAAATGACCAGCTGTAGGCTGGTCATCTGGATTTAATGTAGGTAAAATGGAAAATGGTCTTCAGGCATGTTTGCACATTAGGCACGTTGTCATTAGAAGGGACCAGGATAGGATATCCAAGTTTGACAGTATAGTTGTATTAATACAAAACTTTACAACAAATGTATACCACCAACTTCCAGCCTTAAACACTTAGAGAGCATATGCTACACTGCAAAAACGGATCTAAAAATAAGTAAAATGTTCTTAAAGTTAGTGTATTTATCCTTGATTTGAGCAGGTAAATAATATTATCTGCCAATGGAATGAGTATTTTGACCCCTAAAATAAGATATTTAGACATCCTGCACTCCTATTTTAAGTGCAAACATCTTATTCCATTGGTAAATCACCTTATTTACCTGCTCAAATGAAGGACAAATGCATTAATTTTAAAGAATATTTTACTTATTTCTAATTCCGTTTTTGCAGTGTAAAATTAATGGCCAGACCACTGGTGGAAACATGAAAAAAGCTGCTCCAAAGTTGTATTTAATCACTGTAATGCCTGTCAATATGTAAGAGATGGGTGTCAATCATTTTTGACATGCTATTTTCTAAATAAAACGTAAAGTAAAACTGGTTATGCAGAAGGTCGTATCTGCCAGGGTGATATCCTTTTTTTTGACAGTTAGAAAGAATCTTTTCATATTCAGCATAGAGTAGTATACTATAAGGTAATGTTGCCAGAATTTAATATTTAGGTTTAATCATGGGTGACGTTCTAAATTATTAGCAGGCCAAAAGGTTGATCAATCCCTAAATAAATAGAATTAACTCATTACAAATGATAAATGGACAAAATACCAGTAGGAACTTGTAAAAACATGGTCAATAATTATAGGAAGGGGTTGATTGAAAATTTCTACTTGTATTTAATATCTGCAGCAATTCTTGTCCTCAAGTGAAAACCATTAATCACACATTTAAATTAAATGATCGCTCCATCAGACTATATTTATTTTTTTAAAGAGCATTTTTTTTTACTATTTGGTGCAATAACACTTTTTTTCTGAGGACACTAAACTTGGAAAAAAAAAGTTAAAGTCTCCCTGTTAGACAATGTCATTGCCCCCTTCACCGCTGCAGTGCTACAGCTCGCAGTCATCTGTTCGCGTTTTGGGTTTGTGTGACTTGCAAGAGCGTCCTCATTTGGATTAATTAAAGCAAATCTCCCGTGAAGAGTTTGGGGGCGTAACTATCGCGCTCTTCCAAGGACAGACAAGCTATCAATACCCCCCAGACTCAACCACAACACCTCCCACTCGGATGTATACACACACAAACACACACAAACACACACACACACACACACACGAGCATGCCTCAACCCAATGTCTTGGAAACATTCACCCATGCCCGCTGATCATCGCTGTCCTCTGCGGTGGAACAAAAGCAGTGAAACTCTCCTTTATTGCTGCTCCCTTATCAGCTCCCCCCTGCTTGCCTTGACCACGAAGCAGCATTGAGCTCAATTGCTCAGCCATTTATACCACCTTTTTTTTCATTGTCACATTTCTATTGTGTGTTGGCTGCTCTTTTGTTACTGACAACCAGCGAGTATGATCCAGCATGAGTCATTACTAAAGTAAACATCAGTGCCCATTGTGAGGAAGAGAGCCGCGTGCGTTGCTCCGAGGCGAAGGGGACGCCCTGACTAAGATAATTGCGGAAATTGCTCAGGAGTGTAGAACTGTGCAAGTGTACGTGCAAAAAAAAAAATTTCCAGAAGCAAACTTGCAATTTCACTGGCAAAAGAAAGAAATCTCTGCATGTGATGACAGCTGCCTCCCAGACATGAGAACCAGGGATTTCATTCACAAGTTTCTATGGTTACGGCAACAAGTGTCAATATGTCTCTGACACCATGTTTGCTAAGCATCCCTCTTTCACCTTCGCAGGAGAAGGCAATGTCTAAGTGACGAAAGATCGTTCTAATGAGATATAAACTGGTGCGGGGCTCAAAGCTCTGGGAATTGCACAAGAAACAACAAGACTGAGTGATTTCATAAATAGTGGATCTTCTTTGTGTTTCCTCGTTTGTTGTTTTTCTTCGCCTTTGTGTTTGTTGGAGTAGCTGTCTGTTCTTTGTGGGTTTATTTAGTTATTTAATCACCGGGCGGCTCGGGCACTTGTCTCGTCTTCCCTCCCGCGTCAGCCTTACGCATGAATATATTCATGCAAACATTGTCTGAGTGAATATCATTAAAAGGGAAACCGTGTCATTTGTGGATGTGGTGCACATAAATTCTCTGCTTTGGGATCATAGTCTGGTACAATAGTTTTTAGTTCAGCATCAAAAGGAATGAGCGCATTTAAACAAAAGTTTTAATAACTTAAAACAATGGGACTGCATGGCAGGGCGCTTGCTTGCAAGGTTGCCTTGAAACATAAATGTCTTGTAGGTATGGAGTTGTTCTCCCTGTGCATGTGGGAGTTCTCTCTGGGTACTTCCTCCCACATTCCAAAAACATGCATGTTAGCTTCATTTGTCTCTCTGATTTGCCCTTAGGTATGAGCGTGTGCTTGATTGTTTCTCCTGTGTGTCTCTGCATTGCCCTGTGATGGACCTGCAAAGGGTGTACCCTGCTTCTCACCACAGACCGCTGGAGATAGGCACCGGCTCCCCTGTGGCACTGCAAGAATACGTGCATATGTATCCATGGACGGATGGGTGGATGGAACTGAGTAGTACTATTCAGAATATATATGTCAAACAAAAATTATCCAAAAGATATTTTAATAAAAATAGACTAAAACAACAATACCAAACAATTGACAGGTATGTTGGTTTCAGTTAATGCTATAAAGAGGAAAGGCTAAACAGATGTATTTAACTTATGTTTTGCGTTGTTAATTGGCAACCTGACACTTTAAGATGTAGAATAAAAACATTTAGGCAGTTCTCCACAGTCCTGCGTGTCATCATTCCTTGCATTGCTTTGGGGTGGAGTGTTTTATGGAATCTCTCGTTTTCCAGTGTTACACTTAATAAAAAGCAATAAAATACATATCAGTCCTCTTCTAATGAAAGTCATGATTGTCTGTATTCTTTGCCTGATTGCATACTTCAGACAGTTGAGTCTGCACCATAACAATTTGGTACAAATATTTTTTTTGTTACCAAGGGTATAACACCTGTTTGTTATTTAGTATTGCTCTTGTATATTTGTGTTGATAAGGAACTGAAAAAGTAAAAAACTATCAATCACTTGAGAGACTCTTTGATCACCCTACCTAAATGATTTTTTTTTTTTTTGTGAAAATGGAAAAGTTTAGTTGCATTTCTACAGTTTGTCTACACCACAACGGCACAATTTGAAAATGGGTTCCATAGTGGATCACTTTGAAAATATCCTGGTCTCCATTGTCGCGCACACAGGAGAATCAGAATCTGCCTGGACGAAGACGCGCTAGCACATGCGCAGAGTGACTTAGTGGCGCCACCTTTTTAAGCAGGTAGTGTTGCGTACGCATGCAAATGTTGAGTGTCAAAAACATACCTGTGACAGGAAAATTACACCACTTTTATTGTTCCTACTAGTGTGTTGTGCGAGAGAGTCATATTTAAAAAGTAACAGTCCCATTTGCCACAGATTGTTGTAAACTGGGCCTAGATGTTTAGTGAAGGGGTGCAGTCTTACCCCTGAGGTCAATTCAACTAGCTGATCTACCATTTTTTTGATAAGCAATCCACCCACAGATGAAACGTTTTCACAGCAGCCTCACAGAGGGCAATAATTCATTGGTTTAAACAATATTTACTTAGAAGATGAGGAGGAAAAAAGGAATAAACTCATTTGTGAAAAAGCTGCTGCTTCTCTCGATAGAAATTAGTTAGTTGAGGTGGTTTGGACATCTGGATGCCCCCTGGGTGCTTCCCTTTAGGGGTTTTCTGGGCACGTCCCACTGGGAGAAGACCCTGGGGAAGATCCAGGACTCAGTGGAGGGACTATATATCCCGTCTGGCCTTGGAACGATGTGGGTTCCTCCAGAATGAGCTGAGGATGTCGCTGGGGAGAGGGATATTTGGGTCTCTCTCCCAGACCTGTTGCCCCAGCAATGGATGGATGGATGGATGGATGGATGGATGGATGGATGGATGGATGGATGGATGGACGGATGGATGACAACAGATCTCTTCTTCCTGCATTTCTTAAAACCAAACTTTGTTGTTACTTTTCTTCTTTTCCTGCTGATGACCTGTGTGCTTGGCGCCCGCCTTTAACTTGAAGTATTATTGTTGATGTCAGTGCAGACACTCACGATTACAAAATTTTTAGTTGCAAGCGGATGTCCGCTGAGAGTCCAAGAGGTCTCTACTTGACGGCTGCAGGTGACAAAATTGACATCGCACAGGTTTCATGGTCGAGTGGACCATGAAGCAGGAATTGCGAATTTGAGAAAATTCCTCTTAATGAGATAGTAAACCCTGTGTCAAAAAATGCAAACTGTCTCTTTAAGAGGAATTTTACAACAGAACAAAAGAGTATACATTGTAGAATGACAGATTTGAGATGGATGCTGTGAGGAATCTAAAGGACACAGCCACCTAAGGGGCTCAGGGTTGTGCATTCATTCTTTCATCTTTCTTGTTTATTCATGATTTTTGAATTAGCTCACTCCTTTGCGAGTGGGGGGGGGGGGGGACAGATAGAGCGAAGTGTATATTTAATTTTCTGTACAAAGGATAAAGGATGCAACCGAGGGATTACCACTCCTTTTGTGTGAAAGAAACTCAGCGGGAAAACCCCACACCTTCAACCATCCTCCTTGTGTGAGAAGAAGAAAAGGAAATTAGGCAGGGAGGAACTGCTCCTTCTTGCAGACAAAATCTCAACTTGCGGTGAATTTGTGAAGCGACTGCTTCATTTTAAAGCGTTCTTAAAAGAGATCCCGTCCCTTGCGTGTACGAATGGGTGTTTGAGGGTGATGTTTCTCTTTCAGCAGGGTCCCATCATCCTGCTCCTCAAAGGGGGCTTCTGCATAAGTCAGTAAAGCTCTCCGCACTACAGGAAAAACGATGTTTCAGCCACAAAGCTTCTTTCCTCTGGACGTGCATTCGTAGGGCCGGGAAACATCTCCATGGTTACGCAGCTTGAATCAGACAGCAAGGTGACACATAGTTATTGAGGATAACAGACAGAGGAATTAGATGAAGGGGCATCTGGAGTGCCTGTTGAATCGGGCGGTGTGCAGTTTAGAGGGAAAACATCCAAAAAAGGTACAAGCTATAAAAGAGCTTCCAGGATAATCTGTACAGTATGTTTCTCCGTGTTTCGTGTGGATGTGTGCTCTCGTCTCTGTGCATATGTGAGTGGGAGGTGCTGGGTAGAGAATGCTTCTCCTCTGAGGTTTTCCCAGTTTTCATCGGCGAAGGAATAGCACCCCGGAGATGCGACTCCTATTTGAGTAAATTTGAGCATCTGAGTAAATTTGAGCAAAATAATAATATAAAAAAAAAAAACCAAGAGGCACATGAGTATTTACCACGACTACCCCACCTTCCCATCCTCCCACAGCCTTCCAGCTTAGATGGATGATGTTATCAGTAGACTCAGGGGTAAGACCGTGGCGAGCTTGTAAGAAATCTTGCTCGTGTCGTTATCTGTATACATATAGGAACACTCTGGAACTCCCCTGTAAGAGATTTGCAGCGCTCAGAGCATCATAAATATTGAGACTTATGCGGTATGTGCTAGTTCGTCCTTCCTTAGGACTGAAGAAAGTGTCGGTTATGGCGTCTATGTAATTATACATAACCTTGCTGACTGCTCTCGTGTTTTTCCCGCTGTCGCACATAGGAGCACACGTACTTCTCTGCGGGAAAGCAGATGAATATTACTCAAAACATAAGAAAAGTATCGATATAATTATGCTGTTTTCCTCTGGTGTTATTGCCTTTGGGTATTTGTTCAGTGATCCTTCATGCAGGCAGACGGACTGAAACAAGCTGGCGTATAGTTGTGGAACTTGCATCTATGAATGCACATATTCTTGGCCTTTCCCACTGTGGTGGGCGGCATGTGTCAAAGTAGGATCCTTATTGAGGGCAGCACCCAAGGTTTTCCAAAAAGGAACACGGCTTTGAAACCACACCATCAGCATCTTTAGCATCGCCTGTCAGTGTTTTTGTTGTGGCCGTGTGGTTACATGTGCATTACATATGCATTACATGTGCTCTGTATAGCAGGAAGACCTGTACCACTGGTCTACTTTCTGTTCTGTCCTCTCAGAGGGGTTCTGAGGTTCATACAGGTTAATAACGCGTCATGGCGTGAGGGCTAAAAGGCTTGTTCTTCCTAGAATTGCA
Source organism: Fundulus heteroclitus (assembly GCF_011125445.2). Lineage (NCBI taxonomy): Eukaryota > Metazoa > Chordata > Actinopteri > Cyprinodontiformes > Fundulidae > Fundulus > Fundulus heteroclitus. Next base: position 16,896,414 of record NC_046381.1, read on the forward strand.
CACATTTGAATGAGTTGTTTTCCCTCGAATGGCCGGCAGCTAATGGCCATAGTTTAATTTGAGTTGAACTGGGAATAAATACAGATGCGGTATGTATAATGTATCAGGAAAAATAATTATTTCCATGCTAAGTTGTTGGTAAAGCAATTCCACTGCAGCTGATTACAAGAGATCAGATAGAAACCTGGAGCTCTTTCACACTAAGTCATGTAACACTTAAAAACGTCAAAGGTGACCTATTATGCTTCCTTCAAGCATTTAGGATAGGTCCATGGGCTATACCGAACAATCTCACTACAATTTCTGCACACAATCATTCTCAGATAATGAGATTTCGTCTCCCTAGTTTTGCCTATTTTGAGCTCGTTTAAAATGTGCATTTTTATTTTATGCAAATAAGTTGTTGCTGGCTGGTACCCCCAGCTCAGTGTTTACACTCTTGACTTTATACACGTGAAAATGGCTGCGAGCAGATGCACAACGGTGCAGCCATATATCTTTAAGCCCGATTCAGACCCAGAAGCAGAGCCTCCTGCACAAGCAGCCCAGGATCAGACCATTCAAAACAAAATTAACGAATTCAGACATACAATAATATAACAGGACAGTTCCCTGTTGGTGGTGGCAAGCTCACACTCTGCTCTTATATTTATTGTTCTTTAAAGGCATTCTGCCTTTCTTCAACAGCAGCACGATCGGAGCCAGAGGGTGTTATGTGCAACATGCTAACTTGCTCCGTCTACCTGGCTACCATGATAATACTCTCCACCCAACATTTTTTAATCATTCATCAAACGGAAAATCGGGGATATGTCCCGAGACAACTTTTCTCTTAGACTGATTGTCCAAAACTGTGACTTTCCCCAAAAATTGTGGACGACTTGGGTAACCCTGGGCTATCAGTAGCTTTAGCTTCTGCTAAATAACAGATCATCTTCTTGCCAAACAGCAATGAATAACACACAAGACAAATCATCTCCATCGTCTACAGATTTACAACGGACAAAACCTTCCTTCAGCAGAAGTACTTGAATCCTGCCCTGTGCTGTTGGTAGTTTTCCAAACAGTCCTTTATTAGCAATGTCAGGGAAGGTTCAAAGAGAGATTTCCATCTAAAATAAAATGAAGCCATGCATCTCTGTTCTCAGTGACTGGCAGAATGTGCATGGGCACATGTTGTTTATTGCAGCCTACAGCAAAACATTTGCCCTCTCCATTGTGCAGTGCATACACTGGTAAACGTACTACTCCTATGAAAATGTAGTGGGAGGAGCTCCGCTTGGATTGCCAGGTGACGGGCTGGACTCGGCTGATTGTGACGCAATAAGCTGGAGGTTTTTGAAACAGCGAATTTTAAGACACCAACAAAACATTTACTAATCGCCAAAAACGGCTAACCTGGCCAGCCAGATTGAAAATGCATAGCACTCTACGTTCTGCACATTTTCAATCTGGGACTGCTTCCATTGAATCCGTTGGGGAAAAGGAGGAACATTCAGAGGGTTGATTAGATAGAGCGACACCTAGGGTCAGCTGTGCTTTCGTAGCACTGTTATGTCCCGCCATAAACTACAATAATGTTTTTGGTTCGAACAAAAAAACGGTTGAAGCCAGAGCGGTACAAGATGGATTCTCGTGTGTTTGTGAACGCACAAATTCATCTTTCAGGCAAGATTAAAAAAATGCCTGGATGCGTTTTGTGTTTTTGTTTTGTTTTTTTGTGCTTGGACTGTTTATAGAAGCAGTAGAGACTCAAATGGAAGTGCAAAAAGTGAATGTTTTATTATAAGTCACCTTTAATACATAAGACTGGGATTTTATGTGATAGACTAACACAAGCTTTGTTCATAAATATTAAAATACAACAAAAACTGTACAGGGTTTGAATGTTGTTGTTTTTTTCAAAATTCTAGGCATGTATTTATATTCACCTGCATTTATCATGACATCACCAAATCAAATTTAGTCGAACCCCATTACCTTCAGGAGGCATCTAATTTTTAAAAGAAAAAAAAGAAGCATTTTACAAGTCATTTAGGGCAGAGGTCCACGATTTCTGGTCCTAAGGGCTGATCGTCCTGCCTTTCTCTGGTGTTTTCATGGAGCCACATACGTTGCTTACATGGATGGGAGATTTAAAGGCTTTTGCAGCAAGTATATCAAGGCTTGTTGTGATAATGTGATTAAACACAATGTGTCCATAAGTGGTATTGATAATTTTGTGAGACACTGTCTACAGTTTTAAGTATAAATCTAATGTCTGACAAAGTATAATAAAAATCCTCTTTTGAGTCGTTGTGCTGCCAGGTCTCCCCGTCTGTTCTGTCTATCAAACCAGCTGCATATTTTTCTTCCTGACATTTGTGTTTCGAGAGTCGTGGCCAATAATTGGCCACAAAGTGGACCGAAGGCAGTAATGTTCGACAAATTGCACAGTGGGGACAGAAAGAACTAGTCAAAAACTGCAATAAGGACTGATGAAATTCTAGGTTTGCCAGAAGTTTTGGAGCTTAAAAAGTCCGTCTTACAAAGACTAATCACGACACTAACTTTAGATTCGGAGTCTACATTGCATATCAGAATTCCTTCTGTTACAGTTCTAATGGAAACCAGTTTTACAATTAATTCACAAAAGTGCTCAGGAGGAGAGAGAAATAGCATCAACACAGAATTATTCATACATACATATATATATATATATATATATATATATATATATATATATATATATATATATATATATATATATATATATTCTTAATAGTGTTCTTGATCTTAAATCTGTTCTTGAGGCCTTACTGACTGACTAAATCTGATAGCAGAAGTAAAGTGATATGTTACAGGATCTTCGATGGATGGGGAAAGCATTAAGTATCGATTTCATCTTTAAATAACTCATCAGTATACATGATTGCTTAAGAAAGTCTAGATATCTTGTAAAGCAATATCTACCAACATTTTTATGGTATTCTTATGGTGCTGCTGTAACTACATTTTTTGCAGCATATGACGAAAACATGTTAACTTAATTTATGCTATTAAACTGTACACATGGATGTCTCATAGCGCTTGTCTACATGTGCCGGTCATCATTTTGACAATTTACTGCACTTTTGTTGAAATCCTGCTTTTGTGTCTAAAACCATTTGGTTAGAAGGTCTTTAAACAATGTCATAGATCCAGAACAGAAAGTTAGGTCTTATTAAAGCACACTGGGGCAACATGTAGTAGTGCGCTGAATGAATTACAAACGACCTCGCCATTAAGCGCATAATAACTACTACGGAAGCCGCGGAGTATCATAAATGTGACAATGTCAACATGTCCTCCATGCATTTGGTACCTATCTGCTCCTGATAGCTAATAACTACGGTCACCGTGTGAAATGTTTTTTGACAATGTTGCCAAGTCCGCTCGTTTTTTTTCTAAAGTGGCCTCTTGGGCTTTGTTTCTGAACATGCAGTGGCTTATTGGGGCTCTAAAAATGACTATAAACACGAGTAAAGAGACCCGGTCTCGCTGCTACGCTCCAGACAGTGAACCTGCCGGCTGATATCCCTCTGCCTCCCTCCCACGTGCTCCCTGAGAGAGAGAGGGAGAGGGAGACAATCAAACTAGCTGTCTCTGCTGGGAGGACAGAGTGGTTGCTCAACTATATTTCCCTGTTTCTAACATAACAGCAAAATAAACTCTGTTGTATTGAATTAACGTACCTGCTATCCAGCAGAGAGCCTGCAACCTCCTCATTCATTTTGAATCCCCGTTCCCTCATGAATTAACTTCACTCCACCTGGTAATAATAGCTACGCCAATATAGACTAGTTTTCTCCTGATTGACGCTTTTCTTTTTCTTCCCTCTCGCAGGGCAAAGAGTATGGATGGCCCTCCATTTCAACAGGAAAGGGTTATTAGAATGATCTACGGTCATCTTTGCTTATTTTATACTCCTTCTCCACTGACAGGACATCCTCATAAATAGGGAGAACGCGTTTGGCTGCCCCGTTTTGGCTTCTGAAATCAGAACAAGCAACGCAACATGGCGCCTCCCAGTCCCATGTATTTATAAACTACTTATTCTAAGTTATAAGAACGCTTTAATTTTTTATGCGATGTTATTAGACTTTGCCAGAATATGAATTTATAAAAGCAATACTTGATTTTTGCTTATTAAAAGACAAATTAGTTACACACTGTCCCTTTAAAAGTAACGCTTGTAGTTTTCTAGGTCTTGTTGGCTTCATTATACCATAAACAACACTGTCTACTTTATACAGACAACCATACAAGGGCAATTGTTATAAGAGGGTAATGCACTGTTCTTCATGTCCAGTTTCGTTATCTTACATTTGTTGCCCTCATGAATTCATTCTACTTTAATACTTTAAGTAGTTTTATATCCGGTTACTTGAGTAAAATCTTTGAGTTGACACTTCTACTTCTACCGAAGTATTTTCAAACCCTAGTATCTATACTTCTACTTGAGTAATAGATGTGAATACTTTTGACACCTCCGATTAAATCTCATGTTCTCTTGTTTTGCCTTTGAAGCTTGGTCATATTTGATGGAAGACGTTTTTCACATTTTCATTGTAGAGAGCTGCGTACATGCCAGACTCATGAGGGAGGTTTCCCTCACTCCTGCCTGCTCGCTGTGAGAATTCAGCTGGTACATAACCATGGTTCCTTTCTAGATTTGTCTTTCGAGGAGAAATGCATTATGTAGTCGGCCCTCGCTGCAGCCAAGAAAATGTGGCCTCGGGGTTAGAGCCACTGCCTTCTCCGGCAAGGCTGCAGCGGGGCGAAGTGTCTTCCTGAAACTGTCTTGATGGAGTGGTCTGTAACTCAAGTGTGTGAGGCCAGCTTTGAGTTTCTGCATCACCGGGGATCTGGCTCACCATTAAGTAATAAAACCAATTAAGTTTAAGTAAAACTGGGGCTGCTTGTGATGAATTTTAAGTATCCGTAGCTTATTTCTCATTATAATTACAGGTGATAAATTTGGCATCTACCAAATCAATGTTCTGAACCGTGTTTGGTTTTATGGATGTTAACTCAGCTTCCAGCTTGCAGTCATGTCTACCAGACAGTGAACTGAAATATTCTCCAGTTTCTGGTTAAGTCCTGTGCAGAAAAATGTCTAACAGTCAGAGTTGCCTCTGCTTTATTAGAAAGCAGAGATTTCAGTACCTCAGAGGATCCTTACAACTCTCAGGACATCATTCACCGGCACACTTTCCTCTCAGGGTTATCATTACATTTAATTAGAGCCGGCTTTAGAAGGACTTTGGTGATGTGTCGCCGGAACTAACACCACAGCAGGTATTTTTAGCACTCTTCTGTCAACTAAGATGGGATTTTCTGCATGTGATGTTTCTACCTGCTAATCAGACTTGTCATTCAGGCCAAAAACTACTCTCGATTGTAATGGAGCACCCCACGCTAACACAGTGTAACTGTTCCTCCTTGTGCGGAGGCTTGTTTGTGTGAATGCTGACAGATTAATTTATGCAGAATCTTTAAATAACGTCTACGTCCCACTTTCTTTCATGCCTCGCACCAAAAGCTATTTGTAATAAGTGGAGACGCACTGATCAGAGGTTGGTGGCCGATTTCATATATCTGCTATTGATAACGTTTTGAGCTCTTGAGACCTAATTCAGCTTAAATTTTGAATGTTTGATAACTATAATATAACATCATATAACCTCCCTGCCACAAACACTCATCATTTATTACATTTCAAGAACAGGAGTCTCCTTGTGTGCGCTTTAGAAGATGTAGAGAGCAACCCAAAACCCAATTGCTGCGGAAATTTCTAGATCCATCATATGGAGGAGAGAGGCCGAAAACCTGAAAACACCTTTGTCGTCCTGTGTTCAGCCTTCCTGTTATCTGCTGAAGGTTCCTCTCTCTCTTCCAGCCTAAATGAACACCAGACTTGTCTCAAGATGTTGTAGAAAATCCAGTTTCCTTGTAAAACACATTTTACATCTCTGTGCTACCTCCCTGATGCTAGGAATAGCTAAGTCTGAGATAATAAAAACAGTGTTGTTGATTTTAGGTCCTGGTCACACCTAACATGGTGCCTTCACTTATTGGACAAAGATTGGATTTTTGATATTCTCACAAGCCTCTCAAGATTGATCTAGCTAAGAAAACGTCTGTGTGTGTTCACGAGCCAATTTCTCTGTGCTTATCTTGTATTATAAGTGTAAGCAACATAATACAAACATTTTCTCTTATTAAAAAAATATATCCTTGAAATTAGTGAAAGGGATTTGAGGGAGATGTCGGGACGACAGACAGAGAGGGAACGAGACCGCAAAGACGTTTAATGGAGGTATCAGATAAGACGGTAAAAAAAAAAATATACGTACCAGAAAAATGTTGAAAGATTGTTGACTTTATAGACACATCTTTTATTTATGAGTGCCCCGCATACACCTGTCATGTTGTGGTTAAAACGAACCGCCTCGGCTCTGTGGTGACTGAAGGTGCGTGTATCCTGCAAGCAGATGAGAAGTGCTCATTGATTGGGGCTTCTCGTGTGCTGTCAGCCCGCTCAACCATTTTAATTTGAGCCGCTGAATGACTCTCACATTCTTAGTCTGCAACAGTAGCTAAAAACCATCTGGCTGTTGTAAACATTTAGCAAAGATTATATAGGAGCACTAGAAAGGACTCGTGCTTTGATACACAAACCAAATGATAATTTATGTGCCGAGCCGGTCCCTTTGAACTGATTTGGAGGCCCCCCCACAGAGCTAGACCCTCAAACTTTAATCACATCGTCACAATGCTGCTAACTATGGTTCCCCAGTGCATAATATTATCTTTTTGACTGATGACAAATGAAATGGCAAGTGACAGAGTATTGTGAATCTGCATTATGCTGTGACAGATGGACTACATCCACAGTAATTATTGACTGCACTGGGTGCAGTTGAAGGTACGAAAATGGCTCAGTAATTTACTTGAAATAAGAATTAATTGTCATGCGCCTTACTCCCCCCTGGAGTCTCCAGAGATAGTTCGGCAGATGGATGCTGGGGTGGTTTCTTTTCATTTGAGTTCGTTGCAGACGCTTTTGGACAAAAAAAATAATAATCTCACTCCACTTTTACATAATGCATTTGGATGATTTAAGTCATTTTTGTCCTGTTCTTTATTAAGCCAGTTATTTTAGCCACAGACTAATAGCTTTGGAATAGAGGTCCAAATTGTAACGGTTGTGGCATCCCTCCAGAGCTCTCTGACGCTTGGAGAATCTGCAAAATCAAATAGTTGATGGCAATCTAATATCACCATCCAGCTCTGTTTCTCTCTCTCTCTCCCCATGTGTGTAAAGAATTTGGAAAGTGGCCATAGAAAAGGCCCTCGGCCTGCAGCATCCTGACATAGAGGGGCAGGAAGGCAGGGGGTTCTCCCCCTCTTTGTCGTTTATTAATGTCAGGTCTCTCTAAGGGAATGCATACAAGTCATACTCAAAGTCACCATGCCTTATAAATCTTGCTTGAGGGATGAGTCAGACTCCTGAAAAAGGACATATTTGCTCAGTGCTATTAGTAATTCTTAGTGATGGCTTAGATACAGACTTTAAAAGGATAAGGGATTCATTTTTGCATCCCTCCAAACTTTTTCCAGTTTGTCCAGCCAACAGAGATGCACCGATCAGGCTTTTTATGCCCGATGCCAAGTTTAGCTTTTCTTTGAGGTCTCACCAGCTGATTGTAATTAAAACATGCAACATTGCACAACCTAGAAATGAACAGGCTTAAATAAATAAATGCTGACAATATAAGTAATGAAAAATGAAAGAAAAAGTCATGATGTTTTTGTAAATCTTCTGGTAGCTTGGACCTGTTGCCTATGGAGGTGGCCTGAAGCGGCAGATGTTGGTTCCATTAATTCTGTGTTTTTTTTCTACAAAACTTTGCCAAATAGTCAACAGGAGTGATGTCGCTATATAGTTGAACTCGTCCGCCATGATATCCATTAACAAATTAGTTTAACTTATTTTTATGCTTTTATTGCACCAGACACCCAGGGTATGGCTCTGACTCCCATTCAAGAGTGAATGTACTGTGAATGTTTTTTGTTAGTAGTTTAGATAGCAGTGGTTGTTTTGAATCCAACATCCTTTTGCAGCTTTTTAATGCACTCAAAATGTAAAGTGCCTCACATAAAATGCTGCTTTTTGATCCAGTTTTTTGATGATTTGGATTATTTCTCGATGGACTGCTGTATTACTAAGGTAGTAGCCAAAGACCTTTGTGGGCTGTGGAGTGTAACTAGCTGGTTATCTGTTTGTGTTTGATGTAGCTTCATAAGACTGATCGCCCTGATGTGTCTGAACTAAAAGTAAAAAATCACTCTCAATCAATCATTCCAGAGATAAACTTACCTCTTACGTCCTATTCTCTCGCTGTAAAGGACAACCCTGGTTCTTCATAATCACAGCGCTTCTGGTTACATTTATTCAGAAATTCAATATTCTTTTTCCATCATCTCACTACGTCGTGTCTTTCTCTGTAGTTTGTGATGCGCCATAAGAACTTAGCTTTGTTTAGTAAGCAGAAAACTTACTCACAGCCGTGCATGTTTTGACACGGTTATCACACTGGAAGAGATACAGTCTCAGAAGATGAAATACCACACGGGTCCTGGGATCAATCCTCATTAGCATAGCCATAATCACTTGGATTGATTCTCCGGCAAAAGAAATTATCATACCTGAAGAATGGTTCGATTCGTCCAGCACAAACTGATGATGCAAGTGCCCAGAGGGGAGAGCAGTGTGGGCCTCGGAGGTGGATCGTGGCCCATAACAGGCCTGAGAAGGGGTACAGTATCTGTAAGGGCTCTCTGCTCAGTTTCCAGAATCGGACGCGTACGCAGTCGATAACATTCCCAGAGGCGGCTGATGGGTTTACCGTTGTGATGCAGGTTATTTTCTTTCTCCTGACTTTCCTGCCTCCAGGCAGGGAAGGGGGCAGGGAAGATGATGCAAGGAGTGAAGTGCAAAGGCGACCACAGGGCTGTCACTGATGACAGGACACTTAGAGAGGAATTAGTGCCCCCATCGACTGCTTCGCTGAAGAGGAAGGAGAGGGATGATTCTTGCAATTTCAAGACTCGTGCTTGCAGATGACAGGTGGTTGAAAAGGCTGTGAAAAGACACTCCAGAGGGCTCTTAACACGGCGACTCTCGTGTGTTTCCTCTTCCAGATCACTACACTTCCTCCTCTAACACTTTTTTGAAGAAACTGAGGAAAGAGTATCATACAAGCAGGTTATGGTGCTGGTGGCTAAGGCAGATTTATTCCTTTCCCAGTACATACTGTACAGCACCTTGCAGATGTACTCTGACATCTTAAACTGTTTTACAAAAAAAAAAAATCATTTGTATCCCCTCCCCCCAAGCTAGGACTCCTAAATAAAAGCATAACCAGTCTTCAAAATTCAGTTAGTAAATTAAGTGAATCTGTATGTGTTGTAATCTTGGTGCATTACAGCCATTCTGTGAAGGTCGTAGAGCTTTTTCAACCATAATAAGTGAAAAAAGCATCGCTGAGACCGCGGCAGACTGCTAAGGAGTCTGACGTGAGTGTTTCGAATTGCAAAGAAGTCATACCCCAAAAACTTGCAGCTTTAATCACAGTAAAAGGTGGTTCTGCAGAGTATTGATCCAGAAGGGGTTAATACAAATGCATATCAGGCTTTTTAGATTTTACTCTGAGGGGTAATAGCAGAAAGCATTCAATTCAATTCAATTTTATTTATATTCAATTCAGTTTTATTTATATAGCACCAATTCATGATACATGTCATCTCAAGGCACTTTACAAAGTCAAATTCAATCAAATCAGACAGATTGGTAAAAAAGTTTCCTATCTAAGGAAACCCAGTAGATTGCATCAAGTCTTGACAAGCAGCATCCACTCCTCCTGAAAGAGCGTAGAGCTCTTTATCGATGGCTTTACAGCAATCCCTCATGCTGAGCATGCATGAAGCAACAGAGGAGAGGAAAACTCCCCTTTAACAGGGAGGAAAACCTCCAGCAGAACCAGGCTCAGTGTGACCCCCAGTCAGTCGCAACAGAGCAGAGATACAAAAAAAGCACAGGAGCACACATTGATCCAGGAGCCCTTTCTATGTTATAAGGTGATGGTAGATGATCTAACCCCCCCCCCCCCCATGAAGAGAAAACAGACAACATAAAGTTAAAAGTTTAAATAACTACCAATGCAAACTGGAGAACAGTAGTAGAACTCAGCAGATTGAGCATTTTGAGGACTTCCTGACGGTAAAGAATTAGCCTAGAATAGTCCAGCCTTAAAGATATTGAGGGAAGTCATTAGATTGTTGAATAAAACAAAGCCACATCACTTTAAAAACATCTCCCTCTCCATGTCCTTCAGATTTTTTATCTAATATCTCAAATCTCAACGTAATCCAGCTCTCCAGGCAAAGCAGTTTCTGCTGCTGTGCAGCCGGTGGACAGAACGTGCGTCAGCTAAAATGGACACGGGCAATTAAGGCCCGGCGAGCGCACACACCCTAATCATCTGAGAACATTGCCAATCCTTCTAAGCCAATCAGGTCTCATGACCGGCCCGTCCGCGACCTGACTGTGACTTCCCATGAGACGAACGTCTCAGAGACAGACTGTGAAACAAATGTTCATTTCAGTCAGTCCTTATAGAGAAAAAAAATTAAGCACGGCAAATCAATTTAGCATGATTCTTTGGTTCTAGATTTACTCAGCAGTCAGTGGAAAACATGACAGCTCTGCCATGAGATCAGAAAGTTGTTTTACTCTGAGAACCCCTGGCAAGAAAGTGATGCCACAGTTTACACAGTTCAATCTGATGCCTCTCTCCCTCCGCCCTCACTCTGCGGGTCACCCTCAGGACGACCGGCTTTGCTGACCTTGTTTTGTGTTTTTGTTTTTTGGGGTTTTTTATCCACCACGCAAACCATTTGATGCTATTCTTAATGCTGGAACGCATGCAAATCAAGAGGGGTGGGAAGGAGACTGAGTAATTGATCCTCTTAACTACTCCCACTCAATTACAGCACAGGTTAATGCAAGTCACCTCAGGACCGCTCATCCCCACGCTCCAGCGGCAATTGGCGCGTCGGTGAGGAAAAAGGGTTGCCTGCCTGTGAGAGACGAGTCTCTAGGCGGCCCACGTCCGGTCATGCTACACTTTTAAGTGTCTCCTGTGAAGCTTTTATTAGGAGAGATAAAGATAAGTTGGTCGCTTAGATATCAGCGTTTTAATACACGGCAAGGTATATTTTACGTCATTTGAAAAATCTGCACTGTACACATATATGATTTGCCCCTGAATGTTTTCTGCTTGTGTCCTTTTAATCTATCTTGTAAAGACGCACCCGTGACGGCCGGCCACCTGAGTCACTTTGAAGCAGGACTCGAGCTTCGGAGGAGCTTGCCAAAAAGTTTCAGGGGGGTGGGGGTGTGATCTGTGTCCTTACCGTGACTCCACAGTTTCTTTCTGCTCTGTGCCAGCGTTGCCTGGTTTGCCTCACTTAGCTGCTAATGGGTTTAACCTAATCAGTATCAGCGTTTAGTAACAACACTTCCTCTGCTGAGTAATCAGGGTGGCTTCTCTACAGAGCCTTGCAAAACAAAATATCCATACCCCTAAAGTTAATGTATACAGCCACATGCCTCAATATGTTTTCTCCAGGTGCAGGGGGGGGGCAGAAAAATTCAGATAAACTTCAGGAAACTGTGACATTTTGGAAAGATTACAAATTGGATACTTTGCATGGAAATTATGATTAATTGAAAACTGAGGATGGATAGAATGGATAGAAACTAAGGAAGAATAAAGCATATCTGAATGTAGATATCAACCTTTTTTTTTTTTGGTCATGGGCAAATTAATTAAATTAAAGACATTATGCCAAAATTCTTTTATTAGTGGAATTTTATCAGATTTTCGTTATTTTGTTGGAAGATAGATTCTTTTATTGAACAACAATGACATGAATGTTAAGAAAAATCTTGCTTATCCCCTCACCATGCCAGGTGAAATGACACCTGGAATTCTCACATTCACAATTTTTTATTTAAAATTTTTAAAAGTCTAATGCAATGTCTGAATTAAAACTCGTCTGAATCAAAACATTTCTAGCTTCTGCGTTGTTGCGATGACCTTTTCTCTGGGCCTCGTCAGCGCGGTCCATAAGAACCGTGGTCGGGGTTTGGGGAGCCATCAGTGCATGTGATGGAGGAAAGCACAGTGCATGTAGAGGGTGTAGCCTCAAAATCCCTACTGTAACCAGTATCATATGTGCATGTGATTAGGAAATTTTGTATCTTGTAATTTATTTCACATATAAATGTCGTGAAAGAGCTGCATGCATTTATATTCACGTCTAAAGCCACAACAAATAAGTGACCAGAAACAAAAAGGGAGGCCCAAAGAGCTCTAGAAGTACTTCCTGTTTCGCTGTTCCGACCATTCTACTCTGATACGTGTAAATTGAAAAGTTATTGGCTCGATTCCTGCTTCTACCACATGTTACTGTGCCACTGGGCAAGGCACTTATCCTTAAGTTGTTCACCTGATAATAGGTGTATGAAAGTGTCAGTGCAAGTTTGTGGGTTAAAGTGGCTAGAAAAACATTATTAACGGTTTGGTCAGTTTGCCAAGAACTAAACCAAATGGACTCTGCTTATTATTTAGATACATTCTAACAACTGGTTTCTCTGAATATTATGTTGTGGTATCAAAAATCAAGGGCCCGAGATCGGGTCGAGGAGGCTAAAGGTCCAGGAGCAAAACCCGGACATCCCTCTCCTCAGCAACATCCTCCAGCTCATTCTCAGGGGGTCTGCCCAGGGATCTCCTCGCTGTGGGACGGGCCCGGAAATCCTCATAAGGAGGCACCATGGGGGGCATCCTGATCAGAAGCTCAGACCACCTCAACTGACTCCTTTTGATGCAGAAAAGCAGCGGCTCTACATTGAGCTCTCTCCAGACAATAGAGTTCCTCGCCCTTTCTCTAAAGCTGAGACATCCTCTGGAGGAAGCTAATTTCAGCTGCCTGTATCCGGGATCTCATTGTTTTGGTCGTGATCCAAACCTCACGACCATAGGTGTGAGTCGAAACGTAGACGGACCAGTAAATCGAGAGCTTTGCTGTTTTTGCTCAGCTCTTTCTTCACCATAACAGAACCGAGCAGCGCCCGCGTTACTGCAGATGCTGCCCCACTCCATCTGTTTACCTCTCGTTCCATCCTACCGTCGCTGATGAACAAGATGCCACGCTACCTGAACTCCTCCACTTGAGGCCGAGACTGAGGACTTCAGACTTAGAGGAGCTGACTCTCATGAGGGTTTGTAGCAAACCCACATGTCATTTTTCTTTATCCATTTCAAAGTAAAAGGGCTCCTTTGTGTTGTTCTATCACACAAAACCCCCAGTGAAATAAATTTTGTGGCATCTTAATGCAGTAAAATGTGAAAAAGTGGCATGAATTATTTTGCAAATCACTGTATTATGTTCTCTACCCCTGTCATTTGAAACAAATTTCTCATTCTTGGTTCATTCGTCTGGTTCTGAAACGTTATGAAATCCTTGAGCTTCAAATCGCCATGCTTTGAATTTAATGGTAGCTGAATGAATGAACTCCCAAAGAAGATGATATAACGGTCTCCTGAGTTTGAGCATGAATTCCTGTAAGATCACCTGTGTGTTCTGCAGCTAAATGTGGTTTGTAATTTGTATTCAGGGTGACATGACTGAGGCCCTTCAATCTCTCTCCATTAGATTTTAATAGGTTTTATATCGCACCGGTCACAGAGGACTTTGCACGAAAGCATGCTAATTTTTCCATGTGTTGGACTTTAGTAGAAGTTATACCGCGGTGCCGACCTTACTGTAGGATGGAGATTATTTGCCTACGCTGTTCAGGACAGACAGACTGGCAGAGTTAAGTTGATGGGAAAACGGACATCAACTAATCCCAGCAGCTTTGCGAGGAGCCGAGTGTAAGGCAGAGCTCCGGATGAAAAATTCAGCTCGTCGCATAACATGATGTGACATTCAAACGCAATTCTCCTCTCGCATGATTCCCTCATTTTATAAATCCCAAACACCAGACAGTACAACTAAGGCCTTTAATCAATCGCCGTCAGTAAATCCTGACAGATAAAGTGCTGCCGCTGAATCTCGCCCCATGCCCAACCTTTACAGATTAGGCCGGATGTTCTTAGCCTTTACAAGTGAGGGCACAATGAAAAATGGTTGTTTTGCAATAACCAACAAATGATTTCAGTTATGAAGTGTGCATTTGTTTTTTTTTTGTTTTTTGTTTTTTTATTATTTCAAACAAGAATCATGGCTATGGCTGGCGGTAGTTTCAAAGCTTCTTGTTGGTGGAGCTCATGTTTTTTTTTTTTCCTTCTCGAGCAAGATTTCATGGAAGAAACATAGAAAAGGCATCATCGCCCACTGTTAAAGCCGTGTGACAATTTGGTTGAAACGATGCCTGCTGATGTCTAAATGTGGTTGGTGGACAGAGGTGACTACTTACCGATTTCATTGCTTTGTAGTTTTGCTAAGATTGTGACCTTCTTTTTTAGAAATGAAACTGTGCCGTCTAACGCTTGGCTGTGTACTGACCAGGGTGACGCTTTATTCCTCCTGTGATGACTTAAAATAATGTTTCCGTGTTTAATTACAGTCTACTGTAAGGAACTGTGGTTATGTGTAGAAAGTCAATTATTTTTGCTTTAATGGGTCAATATCTGTCATACTTTACAAACGTCATCAATCCACAAGGTGAATCAGAACCAAAATTTATCGAAAAATCTACAATTAAAATAATGAAACAGATTTCAGCATTTGTATTGCTATGTATTTCCATGATTCATTTAACTATAAAGGAAAATGCATTTGGAAAATGGTTTATTTCAAATAATAAGATCCCAACTTATTTCCACGGTGGCCAAAAGTATAAATTTTAAATTACTTGTGGGCCACAGAAATTTAGCCTTTTTTTAACAAAAGAATTATATTATAAAATATATTTAGAATGCCATTTTTCATCCAAAACATAAAGAGCTCATATGTTTGCCTTATTAAAAGTAAATATAAACTTTCAACATGTTTTGAGTAGAAGGTTTACGTGATTCTTAATTTTTTTGGTCTAGAAAAAAATGTTTTGTCTGCTCTCTGCAAGAAGAACAAGATCAGAGTCAGTCTTTCTTTCAAACTGTTTCCTGTATTAAGCAAAGTTAAATGAATGGATGCACCCAAGTCTGCTGGAAAGTAAAGGCCGCTTGTATGGCCACATGTGCTACAAAAGTAAAATGAACGATTTAAAAAATGTGGTCAGTTACAGAATAAAAATACTGTGCTGTACTTAACGTTTTTCCATTTTGGGATTATGTTAATTTGTCAGGAAAACGTTCTCCACAAAAATAAAAAATAAATCTACATTAACCATTGTCCTGGCAGGTCAGATTGGGCTAGACTTTGGACACCTTTATTTTAAAGGGTAGATATTGCAGAGGTGTCAATGGGTTAACAAAGCCTCATATTCACTTTACCTTTTTCTAAGTAGTGGGGGGGGGGGGGGGGAATTTAACAGGGAATAAAAAAAATCTGATCTACTGTTTGTCGACCAACCCCTAAAATGTAATTTGCAGCTGTGATCCTACCTGGTTCTTTTGTACATACTGACTTCCCACTGGCAGGAGGATGAAGAACAATAGGCCGATAGAATAAGATCTGGACTGCTCATCTGTATTCAGGAACTCCTTCAAGGTGTCTTTCTAGCAAAGAGACGCTCCATTACATTCACATCATTCACTCCTAAGACGTTTAAGCTTTATGTATGCAGGTTTTTTTTCCTGTCGAGTATCGCAAAGCAGACTCCTCTGATTATGAACGTGGTTGCGATCTGCCATCTGAGCCATAACATGTTGACTGAGAGATAAAGTCATAGGCTGTGGAGATATAGTCACTGAACATTCAATGGCACAATCATTTAATGTATTTATCTATTTAAATGTACCCTCCGTTTGCAATACTTTCATTGATAGCTTTATTTTGTGGTATCAGGCTAAATTTTTATTCTGTTTTTCCTCTCTCATTTCAGATTCTGGCCATCATATCAATCCTTTTTATTGTCCTGTCCACCATCGCCTTGTCTCTCAACACCTTGCCAGAGCTCCAGGTCACAGATGAGTTTGGTCATGCCAATGATAACCCCCAGCTGGCCCATGTGGAGGCCGTTTGCATTGCGTGGTTCACTATGGAGTACCTCCTGCGCTTCCTGTCCTCTCCGAACAAGTGGAAGTTCTTCAAAGGCCCATTGAATGTCATTGATTTACTGGCCATCTTGCCCTACTATGTCACCATCTTCCTAACAGAGTCCAACAAGAGTGTGCTCCAGTTCCAAAATGTGCGCCGTGTGGTGCAGATATTCAGGATAATGAGAATATTGAGAATCCTGAAGTTGGCCCGACACTCTACTGGGCTCCAGTCTCTAGGGTTCACTTTGAGAAGGAGCTACAATGAACTGGGCTTGCTTATATTATTTCTCGCCATGGGCATCATGATATTTTCCAGCTTGGTGTTCTTTGCTGAGAAAGATGAAGATGCCACCAAATTCACAAGTATCCCCGCTTCCTTCTGGTGGGCCACCATTACAATGACCACAGTGGGGTATGGGGATATTTACCCACAGACTTTACTTGGAAAGATTGTCGGTGGACTCTGCTGTATTGCAGGGGTGTTAGTCATTGCCCTACCAATCCCCATCATTGTCAACAACTTCTCAGAGTTTTATAAGGAGCAGAAGAGGCAAGAGAAAGCCATTAAGAGGAGGGAGGCATTGGAGAGAGCCAAGAGAAATGGCAGCATTGTATCAATGAACCTTAAGGATGCCTTTGCTCGTAGCATGGAAATATTAGATGTGGTGGTAGAGAAAGGAGAGGACAAAACTTCCCTAGACAACCACCTCACACCAAGCCGCTCTGGCAGCTCCACCAGGCATGCCATTTCTGAGAGCAGTCTCAGATCTCCAGACAAACGAAACCCAGAGTCAGGGACTCAAGGCTCGCCCCATCGTATAGCCATCGCCGCCCGAAGTCCGCATCGGATAAGCAGGACCCCGCAGCACCTCAACGTTCAGAAACTGGAAGAAATGTACAACCAGATGACCAAGTCACAATCCTTCACAAATCTCAACACCACCAGCTCTATGAGCACTCTGAGCACAACTATGACTGCCCCTGGATCGCCAAAGAAATCGCTTAGCCCCGACTCAACATTAAAGGAAGAGGTGCTACTTGAGATGCGGGAAGTCCGGGATTATTCTGCAGAGAAATTAGCCAGCTGTACAACAGACTGCATAAACCAGGGCTTCAACCAGGCTGGTGATGACGATGGGTTATACATGATCAGACACCCCAGAGCTCCGCCGCTTTTAGATCTTAGCCACCTGAGCACTACTGGTAACGATTTTTGTCAATCTCCCAACCAGTGTGACGAATTAGATTTACATACAGAGGAAGGAGAGAGCTTTAACAGTGCTGTGGACATGATCCAAAGCTCCTCGTCGGAAAATAACTCTCTAAAAATAAAAGAATTGAAGGTTAACTTCCGCAAACCCTCCACTGAAGGGCCTCCTACTCCGCCTAGCACCACCTCCCCTGGGGATATCAGCTCAAGCATCCTGGGAGATGAGTCCCCGGCGGGAGAGACATCACCACTCATCCCCAGTTCCAAAGAGCTTCCCCCAGTTATGGTTGAGGGTACCCGCACCCTCACCCCTAAAAGACTGGTGATAGACACCCCACCCGGTGATGAAGATCAGTCCACGGGCAACCACGAGGAGAAGCATCTCATGGAGGAGGCAGGCGCTGCAGTTGCGCCCTTGTCACCCAAAACAGCAGCACAAAATTGCAGCCAAGGCAGCAACCCAGGTGGACACAAAGTCGAGAACCACATATTCACATCATCTGACATCCACCTGATACCAGGAGATGGCAGCATTTCTCCAGCCTGTGAAACAAGCATGTGAGCAACAGGGGGAAAACTAGACATATAACAACCTCAGGCCTGGCCTGTGGGAGAGCAGCAGGAAGAGTCTGGGTGCAGTCTAACTGAAGGATATCCTTGCATGGCATGACAAGTTCTCTTTTACTTGTGTTGTTGTGTATTGCTGAATCAGAAACTGCGGTGCATCATGCAGTTTTGAGAATGACACTGGAGCAAAGAGTTGGCTCAAAGAGAAGGAGAAAAAAAGGCTCCAGGGATATGGGGAATTTATCAAATAATGCCGACACAAGGTCTCCCCAACATAAAAAAAATGACTTGAGAGGGAAATGCACAGACGGACTTATCTGTACAAAGCATGCGTTTTAAAAAAAAAAAAAAAGACAGATATTTCATGGTGCTTAGTTTGCTGAAAGCGCTCCACTGTAAATACAACAACATGCAAGGAATTGACAATGCACAGGAGGGCAGAGGAAGACTGAAGGTACAAACATTTGTAATGTGAAAAAGATGGATGGGAAGGGATTGAATCAACAGCCATGAGAGTGGGTGTTGGCATTGTAGCGATCTATATTAAAAAACAAAAATAATAAAAAAAACATATCATTACCTGATGTGGAAATGCAAAGTGTTCCCATGATGAACCCTGTAATGTTTTTATTTTTATTTATTTTTTTGTGCAAAATGGTATTTCAACCTGTAATACTGACATTATTGCTTTGGGTTTTCATAGCACATTTTCAACCTTCGGTTTGTCAGCATCCAGTCCCTGCATTCAAAACACCTCCGTTCCTCTAAAGCACATAACACCTATACTGTGGATGCCAAATGTGTATATATTCAATAAAAACAGGAGCCATAGAGGATAGTTTTCATGCAGTTTCACCACTTAGGGCTAGGTTTCAGAATCTATCCAAATAACTGCTAAGAATTTCTTTACTCTCTGATAAATTATATAGATCTAAAAGTAGACTTAAGAATTTATAAAATATGACTTTTGTAGGTTTAGGAATGGCTTTAGAAAACAAATGCCTAAAGTTGTTAAATCCCAATCAAGCAAAATGTCAATAACAGATAAATGCTTAATTATTATTAGTGATGCACCAAGAAATCAGCCGTTGTCTGAAATGACAATGTTTTTCAACTCATTGATATTTTTGGATCAGTGCATACCTCATGCTCATTGCTACTGGGTAACGCTGAAAACAACGACACTATTTGGTGTTTAAGCTATATTTGAAATACAATCAAGGTTAGCTGTTTTTGGTAGCAGTAAGGTGAAGTCAAAGGAAGCACAGAGAGCAGGGAAGCTCTTTAAAAGGAAACTATTGCCTATGATATGTCCAGACATGTCTGTAGTTCATTTAGGCTGAAAGAGAGCGAGAGAGAGAAAGACTTCGTTAGAAAATTAAAGAAAGATTGAACAGACTACCGCAAAGGAGCTGTTTTATTTTTCCTGAGCTTTCAATCTCTGTCTAGCATCTTAGATTTACAAATGTTAGCAGCCTTTTAAAACTCCTACAGTTCCAATAAAGATCAGGGAATACACACAGAGAATGCTGTTTTATAAATGTTAGCTGTGCTAACTGTGCTAGCTAGCATTCCGCGCTAGCAGAGTAAAATGTCATTGCCTCAATCTTTTTGGATTTGCTTTGAAATAATAATAAAACCTCGCTTTATTGCGACTGCTCTCTCCCATTGCAGTGTGTCGTCGCCTCTGCTTCGAAATTAAGGAAATAATGAGCGACTGCAGCGACAAGGCTAGGAAAATATGTTTTGAATGCTCGTCTTATATCTCCTTATGATATCATAGTTCTTATAAAGAAATCAAGATCGGCTGAATTCAGTATGGGAAGGTCAAAAACCACAGATTGGAAAACAGCCACATATTTCTGAGCGTTGCATCGCTAAATATTTGTATTTATAATTCCAATTTATAGGATATTGACTATAACATAAAATGACAGTATTCCTCCTATTACTAATGGACCAAATCAAGCACACTTACAGGCTTTTTATCTATCTCAGCTGCATCATATTATCTATAAAAAAAAAAAAAACTCTTGTTACTAGAGTTGTATTTGTTTCTTACGGTTCGTTTACCTGGATTGAGTTCATTGTCTACCTCCCCTGCATTCTAATGTCTCCTGCAATTTTACCCGATCTAGCTGATCGGTTTATGCCATTTTTTTTTTTGTCATATTATTTATTTGTGGTGTTTGGAATGTGATTTATTGTGTGTTTTTCAGTCAAACTTAAACCCAAAGGAGCTTTTCTTCTCTTCTTGTCTCTTGTTTTTTTTTTCTTCTTCTTCTTCTTGCGATTGTTTTACACTGACTGAAAATATATGTTGTATATTGCCTTTGATCGAGTTTTTTTTTTTTTTTTTTTTTTTTTTTGCTGGAATCGTAAACATTGTCTCGGCGTGATGTCTGTATGAGTGAGTTGAGCCGCACAAATCTGAATTGCAATGACAGGAAGGAGATGGATGAGTCGTTTGTTTTCTTGTGTTATTTTATTTTATTTATTTATGGCCACCTTGTCTTTGTTTGTTTAGTTTTTTTCACAGAAAGGTGTGGAATGTGCAATACCGCATACTGCAAACTATGCAGGCCAAGAATTGTGGCACTTTATTTTCTGCCAATGGGAATTTGTAAGTGTACAGGCAGAAGTGACTTGTATTTTTCAAATGTTATATCTTTAATATGGGGGTGAAACAGTGTTGCAACTACCAGAATCTCTCAAAACATGCAAATGCAAATGGGAATTAAATGATTGATTTCATATTATATAGATAAAATGCTGTCACAAGCACCTTAATGCCAGGTATCAATGCACCTCAAATTTGAATATTTGTGGGTAAATAGATCCAAAATTGACCACCAGGGCCTTTTATATAGCTGTTTGATTATTATTAACCTGACCTAATTTCAGTGGCCACAAGCAGTATTTTGTGTTTTTTGTGAATTCAGAATGAATCTATTTTTTCTAAAAACCCAAAAAAAAAAAACTAAACGGAGCACGACCACAATTTCCTGCCATACGGTGGTTGAAATGATGCCCGCCTTTTCATAACACCGCTTTTTATGAGAAGGCAGCAAGTCATTTTGCTTTGTTCATATAGCACTGTACAGAAAACTCTAATTTTATAGGAGAAATCAGGTCTTTATGTAACAGATACAAGTAATGTTATTGAGTTCTCAGGTTTTCTATAAATCTCTGATGTTCTCATTGGATAAATGATTTGTTCTTTGTGTTGATTTCTTTTCTTTTCTTTTGAACAACTAATGTCAAACTCTCTATATCTGTACTTTTTCAAAGCTGTTGTCAAATTCATGTCGATTTCCTGGCTCATTTGTTATGGAGCCGCAATATGTATCCCCCTTCATGGATAAATGTGTGCAGCACATTCAGTCTTCACCTCCATTAGTCTCCAGTGATGAGCAAAGGAGTCACTATGGGAGAGGCCAAAGCTGATCCATCTGTATGACTGCAGTGCCCTGCAAAAGTGTTGGAACCTTTTGAGCTCTTCCAACATTTTGTCATGTTACAACTTTAAGCTTCGCTGTATTTTATGAGGACTTTATGCGATTGGTCACAAAGTATAATTCTGAAGTGGAAGGAAAAAGATGGATGTTTTCACAATTTTTTACAAAAAGAAAATCTAAAAACTGAACAGCGTTTAATTCCCCTTTGGGTTTAATAAAGTATTTTTGAATCAAATCGAATTGAAGAGTATTTTTGGAGTAATTTCTAATTAGTCCCCTTTGCTCTGAGACCCCTAAATAAAGGGCAGCAAACCATCTTCAGAAGATGCCTGATTATTAAATACAGTCCAGCTGTGCGTAACTCAAACTCAGCATAACTCCAGCTGTTCTAGGAAGGCGTCAGAGATCTGCTGGAGAACATTAGCAAACAAACAGCATCATGAAGACAAAGGAACAATGCAGATGGGTCAGGTATAGAGATGTCAAGAAGTTTAGAGCAGAGTTGGGTTATGGTCATGGAGCACTATTCAATCCATTGTTATAAAGCAAGGATATGGTACAAGTGCAAACCTACCAAGACACATTCATGCAGGGAGACCAGTAATCAGAAAAAAATGTGTCCATAATGTTTCCTTCCACCAACCATTATGACACACTTTGTGTTGCTCTATTACATTAAATCCCAATAAAAGGCATTGCAGTTTGTGGTTGTAATGTGCCAAACTGAGGAAAAGTTCTGGGTGTCTGAATACTCTTGCAGTGCACTGAACAATCTCTACTGCTCCGGTCTCCATAGCTTTACAGACCTTAGCCACCGGAGCGTGACTCAGCAAAGGCAATCATTGGGTTAAAGGACCGCCGTGAGTTAAAGGAAGCTAAAGAGTCCTGTCAAATGTCTTGCACCGCGTCAGTCATTTATTCGGGAGTCCATGTTTCTTCTGTGTACAACCTGTATGCGCAACGTAGCATAATCTGACTCAGTATTCAGAGAATCGCGAGACCTCATGGAGTCATCTTTGTGAAATGACCGATGCATCATTGGAAACTTGGATGTTTCTGGTTCCCTCCAATGTTAATTCCAGGGTCAGTTTTTGGTTGTTTCCTTTCTTTCTTTTTTTATGAATGAAGGTAGAATGATTGAAGCTTTTGATTTATGTACCTATACTCAGTTTTACCCTTCATCCCTTGTTCGTGGTAATCATGTGTCTGTATTAGCCCTGAATGATTCTTCATCATGGCAGATAGAGTAGAGAAACAAATAGGGTTGGATTGATCACCTATATCCCAGTGGGACAAAATTTGTGTGGAAAGGAATTTTGCAGACTGAAAGCAAAAAGACCATACTCTGTCTTACCGTCTCATAACAACACATTGTTCTGTGATGCTATACAGAGTGGGAATGATGTCTTTATTTTCTCTGAGAGAATGTTTATTGTCTGTGTCGCTCATTTGTGCTTACCAAACCGTTATCCTCACACAAACATGCATAAAGCAACGTTGTTTGTTCTTATGTATCTGTATATTCTGCCTCTAGCATTTGTTTTTGTTTTTTTTTTTTCCTTTTTTTCTCCTCCATTCAGCTTTGAGACGACATTACCATTAGACATATTCTGAGCTACAGACTGTTTCTGTACAAAGTGACATCTTTGTATGCATGTTGTAGTCCGAGCAAGTATGTGACCATAGAACAGTTCGTTATGGTACACGTTTGTTAACATTTCTGTAGAGCATTGTTCCCCATTACATCTACTAGCATTATGCAGAATAACAAATAAATGTGTATATAACTTATGCATTCGTGTCTGCTTTTCTGTATATAAACAGATACTTCTGCTTACCAGGGATTGTTGCATCATAATTCTGATATCAGATATTTAAATACACTGTATAATTATAAAAAAAGACACATGTCGTTTTCTCTCACGGTCTGATATTAAATACGACAGAACTTGTTTGAGGTCAGCTTGGATTACATTTTTTTTTTTTTTTTTTGTTTGCTAAATGCCAAAATAAGGGGACATGCTTTTTGCTGGTGCTTTTTTTACCGATTCGAAAGTTTACATACACTAAGATTAGTTTACCTTGAAATTATTGGGTAAATCGTGAAATGATGATGCCTCAGCTTTGGAAGATTCTTATAGACTAATTCTCCACATTTCAGTAAAACAGAGGCAAAGCTGCTGATATAAACTCAGACAAACTGCTTCTTTTTGTGACATCATAAGAAAATCTAAGTGATCTAAGTGATCAACCAACATAGCAGGAAGAGAATTTTGAATCTCTTCAACTCTGGGACATCCATGGGTATAATTTTACCCGCCTGATGCCACTATGATCTCGTCAAACAATTATAGACGAAATGTAGACACCATGGGAATTTCCAGCCATCAGAAATGCACATGTTCTGGTACAAAGGCAAGCAACCTTGTAACGACGTTGTCTAAAGATGGTTTGGAGAGTGTCACTATCTAACTTGAAACAAGGCCTATACCGACATGAGCCCCGTTTCTACTGACCCTACTCCATTTGGCCCGACCTGCTCAGCTCTTCCCCACTCAATTTTGTGTTTTGACCGTCCTAGAAATGTGTGGAAAAGGGAAATGCATCCTGGGGGTGGCGTTAGCAGCCCACTACACCCCAGTCTGTCTGAAAGGCAGACAGCAGCTGAAAGGCAGACAGCAGCTCAGCCTTCTACCGCACACGATGGAAGGATCAGTGGCTGTGAACACATTTTATAACCAAACACTCTTCAAAGACAAAACTTAGCAGCTTTTCAGTGTGTGTGAAAGTCCGCAGTGCGTCAGTGTATAGAAAGCTGAAGTATCCTTTTTTTTCTTTTCTTTTTTTTTCCTTCAGGCATTGGTCATGGTTTGTAAATTGTAAAATTGTATTTTGGTTTGTCACACGTTCATGGTGGTCCCTAATATTAATGCCGTTACCCTTCAGTTTTTCTGGACTTCCTTGGAGAAAAACCTCATTTTTCACCCAGGGCAAATCACTGAAGAGGAGTGTGTTCACGTTAAAACTCCACTCGAGTCTACTCGGTTTGACCCTGCTCCTGAGCAGGGCCGAGGAAACCAGAGCTGGCCCTGAAAAACTGTTGCTGAAATGCAATGGCAGAGCATAGTAGAGCATGCCAAACTGAGGCGGTGGAAACGGGACTTTAGATTGAACAGCTACCTTTGGAGACATATCCTTTGGTCTGATGAAACTGAAATTAAAGTATTTGGCAATAAAGACCATTAACAGGAAAAAGGCATCATGTTGTGAGGGGCTTTTTCTGCAGGAGGGACTGGTGCACATCATAAAGTGAATGACATCATGAGAATAGACATTATGTGAAAATATTGAAGCATCTGAAGACATCAACCAAAAAAACAAAGCTTGGGTACAAATGAGTCTGGCAGTTGAGCAATGACTCTTAGTACACAGCCAGATTAGTTATAAAGTGGCTTAAGAACAACAAAGTTGATATTTCGGAGCAGCCATCACAAACCGCTTAGTCCCATGGAAAACCTGTTACCACAGCTGAATAGGCGGCCAACAAACCTGATTCAGTATCAGTGCTTTGAAGCGGAATGGACCAAAATTCCACCAAACTGTGGCAACAGCAAACTTGTGGAAGGATAACCAAAACATTAGACCCAAGTTATACAGTTTTAAAAGAAATTCTACCAAATATTTATTAAATGCATTTAAACTAGGTTAAAAATATTATTATTTCTTATTCTGATCACTAGCAAAGAGAAATAATTCTGGTCATCTTGACTGACCTAAAACAGGAAAAGCTTAGTTTAAAGTCTGAAAGGCTTCAGAGTTTCAGGATGCCTAAAACATTTGCATCGACTACATTAGCGGTGCCTAGAGAACTACTATCCTGCAACTTTAAGATGCATCTTTTCTCCAACACCCCTGAATCAAATGAGGGACTCATTAACAGGCCTCTGCTGAGCCGGATGACGGGATACTGATAAGGGAATTCATTCAGGCATTTGATTAATGTCTGTGGGAGCAGAGATGCATCTAAAAGTTGCATGGAGTGGACTTGGGAACCCTGAACTGAATTTATGGGGGGGGAAAGGACAATATTTTAGAATTACAGGATTCTGTCCAGGAAAAGTCCCTTTTAGTCCAGAAGTGCCTTTTATGGAAGCAGACATACTTCAACAGCTGAGGAATAATCTTGCTGCATAATTAACATTAAGATTATATTATTACATTAAAAAGGGATGGCCTTTTTTCTGACATGAGCACCCGCGCCGAAAAAAATTCTGACGACAATCTTTCATGAAGGGTGTCATTGTTCACCCCAAACGCCAGAGGTCGCTGTAGGCTTTCGTGGCCAATCACTTCGGCGGTAGAAAGGCGCGCGGAAATCCCTTTACGGGAGATGAGATACACAAACAAACACAGATGGAGTGTGAAAATACAGAAGAACTCATCTCAGACTCATCTGGTACAGATAAGACAGAGAGCATCGACTTCCATCGCGTCACCTCCGTGGCCTCAGGATGGATGCTGGACTTCATGTTTGTGAGTTTATGTCGAAGCTTCAAAGAAGGAAATTTTGACGAGTTTAACGAAACTCTGTCAGTTTTTAAAGGTGAGCAATTCAGCAAAAGAGATTAATTACCCCGCGGAAAGTGGCTAACTGCGTCCTTCTACGTCTCATTTCATTTCAGGGCAGCTTTCTTATCTTTTCACAACGATTTTCTGACGGCTTTTAATCGACCAACGTTCACTCTGTCTGGTTAAAGTAGAAAGTAATGTTTGTTCGCTGTGTGAAGGGACTCGAATAAGAATTGTGTGTGGTATCATCATATACATGTATTAAATAACTTTATTTTCCTATAAAGGAGGTTTTTAAATTATCAAAATATCAAACTTCGTCTATTCAAAACTGTGCCACGCTCAAACTGGCTCGGGTAGGCGCAACAATCTGACGCAGATCGTTCCTACCTTACGCAGAATGTTATAAATACATTGTAAGTGACATTTGTTGTCTTCTTCTTCTTTCGTGCATAATGTTAGTTGGCCAGCAGATCTAAACATTTATTTTAACAAATATTACGTAGTGGACTTCTGTCATTAAACCTAAAGATATATAAAAAAAATTTAAACATGTGCCCTACCAACATGTATATCTTGAACCCTTCTTCTCCTGCACGATTTGAATCTGGATTGTGACATAAACAACAACAAGAACAAAAGAAAATGAATTCTATCTACATCCCGCATACATGTGCAGATCTATGAAAAAAGAAAACATAGAGCTTTTGGTCTAACTTTAAATGTTTCAAACCTATCGAGGAACAATTGATAGCAATGTGCGAAGAATGAAAAGTCGTGTTGGGTATATTTAGAGGGCAAGTTATGCATTGTGCTGCATTTTAAGCCCTTTTAAATGCTCATGTAAAAGCTGTTTTGTGTGCAATCATGTTGGAGGACCTTGCAAATGGCATTCTAAATCCTGCAGCTAACTGGATTTCTGTGTTTTTGGTCTTCCTCAGAGCTTTCTCAATGTAAATCTCTTCACGCTGACGTCAATGATGAAAAATCCTTGATATGTGCCTTTCTAGCAAGAGTGATACACGGAAAGCAGCTCGGTGAGTGGCTCCAAACTAACGTTGATCCATAGCATTTTTTTTAAAGGTTTCAATTTACACCTATTCAAAGTTTGCTGTTATATAAAGCAGATTTGGGCCAACTCAGCACTACATAAGGCACTCTGCAAATGTTAGGACTGTCACTTAGCCTTGAAAACTAGCCAGTAGAAGAATACTCAGGGTTTTATTTTGTGAAATGTTCATCAGATCAAAATTCTCCAAACCGCTCTTGTGATTGTCCAACGTTGTCCTCTTTTCACAGATGCCCAGTTTGAGGATGATGAGTCTGTTATGCCTCTGATGTCTGCTGTCATGGTTTGGTCCTCCCTGGAAGACGCCGTGGAAGATGAACAATTATTCGAAAACATCAACGTTCTCCTGTTAGTCCAGGTAGTTTCCCC
Source organism: Fundulus heteroclitus (assembly GCF_011125445.2). Lineage (NCBI taxonomy): Eukaryota > Metazoa > Chordata > Actinopteri > Cyprinodontiformes > Fundulidae > Fundulus > Fundulus heteroclitus. The sequence goes on from NC_046381.1 coordinate 16,923,957, forward strand.
CCATTCCTTTCAAGGTTTGCTTCCAGCTAACATCACAACATATGAGGACAAAACATAATTTTATGAGTAGATTTATATTTTTATTATTATTATTCCTGATCTTGAGCGTAAAGGATAACCTTTGCCCTGTTTCTAGGCTGTGGCCGTCTGCCTGGAAAAAGGCCAGAGATCTTCTGCCAACTCGGCCCTCAAGTGGTTTGAAAAAAGACAAAAGTGTTCTCGGGTGAGTATGGCTGCTCTTCTGGACTTTTTTTTTTTTTTTAAAAGACCCAGTTGCTCTTCCTTTCATTCGGAATCCTAAGAAAAGTGATTTATTTTTTTTGTTTTTATTCCCTGTTTCCTGACAACATTATCTGAAACAGAACTTGGGAGTTAAGCTCTCAACTATCGTGACGAAAATGGAAACGTACCACCCATTCCTCATGAGCTTCAGCTTCAGCCGCCTGCTGGAGAGCATACAGTCCTTCTTGGATAGCTACTTGAAGAGAAATCCGTCTGACTTCATCTTCAAGGTGAGATGCTCGTGAAACCGAGTGCTTTGTATGTCTGATGGCGTTGTAGACGCCCTTTAAAATTTGTGAGCAAATCCTAAGAGGAAAATCTTGCAGCGTGAGCCACAAGAGTAAACAGTAATTTCACATTTTCAATAATTCTGTTTGTGTCGGGGGGGGGAAAGCTGACCTGAAACAAGAAAAGATGTCGATGTTACACTCGTGTACCTGGTGAAGCTGATTTGAGCTGGGATGTTAGGATGTCACTCTGAGGCAAACAAACAGCTTTATCAAGATTTGGATTTTCTTTTAATCAGTTCTGGTTCACTGGAGTGAAGGAATATTTCAGAAAAGCAAACCAGGGGCTTTTTATTCTGAATGCAGGGAAGGATTTTTCTTCTGTTGCGTGTTTAATATTCATTTTAACAGACGAAGCGTGTCGAATGATGCGAAAAAGCGTGAAATATTTTCATTGCCGGTTTAGATTTCACAATGTAATTGATAAGCGGTTTCAGCTGTCAGTTTATTTGGCTTTATTTGTCTTATTTATAATGTTATGTTATTTATAAGAGCTGCAGCAGCATTTCTAGTATTGCATTATAATGCCAGGCCTTCTTAGGTTTGCTCACTGTTTATAAACGGTGACATTTATGGGCGTCGGTATTAGGGCAAATTCATACTGGGATTATTTTTCTTTTACAGTTGTGCTTTTTCTAATGCTGGTTGTCAAACGTAATTTTAATCCTGAATAAATACATAAATAACAAATTCCAAAAAAAATTAAAAAAAACAAAGCAACCAGTTGCTTTGTTTTTTACTTTTTTTTGGAATGACCATGACCTGGATGACTGAGAATCTTCACCAGCATAAATAACAAAGAATTGGACTTTGATAAAGAGCTTCAAGCTTCTGAATGCAGCTCAAAAAATGTTTTATTTGGGACAAAGTTTCATACCATAGCAACAGTTTAAGTGAAAAATATTTGCAACCTAATTTTATGGATTTCCTACATGATATTAAGTAGTTGGTGTGTTTGGAGTTTACTTATATTTTTGAATCTCTTGATGTTTATTGATGCTCTCAATAAACAAAACAGTGGAGAAAACCGCCAAAATAACAATCCTGACGATTCAGATACCACTAGTTGGAATCTATCGTTGTAAAGATAAATCCAAATTCTTATCATAAGAAATTTTCACAACGGTGATTAAACTATACAATAAAGGCCGAGCCCCGGTGTGTGTACTATTTACTAATCGGTCGTTTTCGGGGGGGGGGGGGGGGTTTGATTTGGGCTTAAACCTCTGGTTACTTGAATTTAAGCTTACCAAAGTAAATATAAAGAAAGTTATAGTGTTAGCACCCTGCAAAGGTGTCAACATGAAGAGTCTCTAGAAACACGCTGTTGCTGTTTTTAAATTTTCTTAATGAGTTTCTTTTGTAACAATAGCGTTTCCTGTGTTTTAAGAGTTTTAAGAGTTTTGTTTTTTCTTTATCTAAGATTTTTTGCTTTGAAGCTTTTCATAATCTCTTTGGTGTAACTGGCATTTATTCAGTTTATTTATTTTTTGTTTTGCAATCATTTTGGAGCAGAAAAGAAATATAAAAACATGCACTTTTAGAATCTTATTTGAATCTAAAATAATTTGTGAACAAATTTTTCAATACATGCATCATAACGAATGTTTCCGTCTCGATTAGGCAGCTACGAGCTTCGTCCAGTACTCCCCAAACGTTGAGGACTCGACGCCGGCGGCGTTGCAGGACAGCAGCCCCTCAAAACCGCCCAGTGAAACAAGACCGAATAATAAGAAGTAAGAAAAAAAATGATTTCTCACATACGGTGATGAAAATGATGCCGACTTGAAAACTCTGGAGGGAGCTGAAGGTGAGGGTAATGACAAGGAGGCCTTCCAGCCTCAGATCAGAGACTTGGAGCTCCTCGGAAAAGGGTCAAAAATATTAGTGGTGACGTAGGAAAAGCTTTGCAGCAACAGCCATTGACTGCTGTGACACTAGTGGAGGCTTGTCCTCCTACAGGGGATGGTTTACATCACGTCCCATGTTCTAATATTACAATTGTTAGTCTACTGATGTTATTTAGAGAGATGTCTGTCTTTCCATGTCCAGTTAGAAACAAACTTCTTGTTTGAATAAATGTGACTTTAAATCTGCCAGCGGTGTGAAAAACGTTTGAGCAAAATTGGAGGCAAACCTGTTGATATAAAGTTCTTATTTTAGAACAAAGCCGTTTCCTCAGGTCTTCCCTTTTTCCATAAGAAAAGTGTTTTCCTTTGAAGCTGACATGCAACCTGTAACACAAGGATCTGTCACTTTAACAGAACAAAGCGCAGACTGCTCTCCACTAAAACCACTGATGTATGGTCACCTGACACCACCAAGAAGCCCTGCGTTTCCATCAGACGGCTCTCCAGGAAGGGTACGACTGGCATAAAGTAGTGTGAAATGTTTCCAGGATGCTTTTATGATTGTGACTAAAGAGCTTTAACCCTTCACACCAGCAGAGGTGTGTCAACTGATGGCGAGGAAGTCTTCAGACACCGCGAAGTCTTCAGAAACCGTCCCGCCACAAGAGTATAAAGAACACAACAATGGGAGAACACGAAGGGCAAGTCGGATTACAAAACTCATTTTGTCTGATTAATTTGATCCAAAGTCAAACTGTCTGTTCATTTGCGTTAAATTTTTTTGCAGAAGAAAGAAAAAAAAAAGGCTAACACACTGAGTGTTGTTTTGTTTCAGAAATGGACTGCCCAGCTGGACAAATACCTGAAAGAGGGGGTCTGGCGTCACGGACGTGGGAACTGGGCCAAAATCCTGCTGGATTATGACTTTGAGGGACGCACCAGCACCAATCTGAAAGACCGCTGGAGGATTCTGTGTAAAACGTACAAAGTGGACTGAAGAGAAAGGCAGCTTCGCCTTTCAGCCTGTGTGATGTAGCAGTGTGTATATAAAATCACCCATAGAAAGCTTTTTTTGTTTTCTAAAGACCTTCGTTCAAGATTATTTTCTATGGAAATTTTATTTTTTTATTTTATTTTTGTTGCATATTAGCGCTTGAAACTGTTAAATTAACAGATAAACCTGCTTGTTTTTGCTTCTGCTGGATGTTTTAACACCTACCACCAGAGGGCGCCCAAGAGAAGAAATCACCAACTGGCTGTCCGAACAAACTTTTGTATAGCTGTATTTTATGCAGGGAATTTCAACTGTAAAGCAGATTTTATGTTTTGACATACAGTTTTTGTTTGAAGCAGTCTAATGCATAAATAAAAGACAATTTGAAAACAACTGTGTAGATGTTTTAATTTTTAATATGTAAAACATGAAGTGCATTTTGAGTGTGCAGTGGTTGTTATGTAGCTCTTAGTCTCTGAGAGAACACCCCGTGGCGTTCTGCACACATGATTTCATCTGCTTCTGCAGAGCGGTTAGCGAAGGTCAGGTGAAGACGAAGCTATGTTGTGTTGGACAGGAGCACCGTGGAGTTTTCTGGACCTTCTTCCATGTCCCTCTGCAGTGCGGGTTCCCCACCGCCTGCCAGTGGAGCAAAGCTTCTCTGCAACACAGTAGAAGGTTTCAGTCATCTAGATCTGCATTGTTCCTGACAAGACTTTACACACATTTATAGTCTTGATGATTTATCATAACCTTTATCTTTCTCAGGGTGGATTGATTGTACAAGTCTGGATTTACTCTGGATTTTAACTAATCCACATACACACTGGGGCAAATACAACTCACCTCCTTTTTTACTGCAATCAACATGTTTCCGGCATAAGTTCTTGCTGTGATTGGTAGATTTGATTTAAACTGGCATGGCTGCAATTTAGAAACACTTCATACATTTTTAATAAGCTTAGTACCTAGGGTTGGGTGCAAGCATGCTTTTTTTTTTCCATTCAAAAAATATATTTTAATGTCCTAGTAGTAGTCAAAGTAGGGATGTGCAAAAGTTGCAAGAATCTGCAGCCTTCTGGTGGACGGAATTTTGTTTAGATGTTCAGAAATAATCCAGAAACCAGCAAGGCTCAAACATGCTGGGAACTGGAAATGATGAAAAACCACTGTCACTCCTTAGTGACGGCAGTTTTACATTAACATGGTCTGTGAGAACAGCAAATGAGAGGGGCTCCTACACCGAAACTGAAACCTTCGAGCTTGACTGAAATTTGCCAACATGGATGAACTAAAATCCTAGAGAGAGAGATTCATGATCAGCTGAGAAAGATCAAGCTATTTGGCACTTGGACACAATTGGGACTTGGACCAGGACAAAGATCCTAAACCTTAGAAAAAGTATTTTTAGAAGGCTTGTATTGAGCATCTGGAATGGCCACTGACCTGAGCTATAGAGAAAATGTGTAAATTATCCCTGTGAAACTTTGTCAATTCATACTATTTCACTCATTTATACCAGTGAATCTATACAGATTCCTACTTTGTTCATGGCTACAAAGAAAATTGATCGATGGGGAACATGCAAAGGAGTTTTAAAGCAAATATAATAGTGTAGCTATGTATATATATACATTCATCTATCCATTTTCTGACCTGCTTAATCCCTCATGGGTTGCTGGTGCCTATCTGCAGCATTCATCGGGTGAGAGGTGGGGTACACCCTGGACAGGTTGCCAGGGCAACACAGAGACAAACAGGACAAACAACCATTCACACACACACTCACACCTAAGGACAATTTAGAGAGACCAATTAACCTAACAGTCATGTTTTTGGACTGTGGGAGGAAGCCAGAGTACCCGGAGAGAACCCACGCATGCACAGGGAGAACATGCAAACTCCATGCAGAAAGACCCAGGGTTGGATTTGAACCCCTGAACCTTCTTGCTGCAAGGAAACAGTGCTACCTACTGTGCCACTGTGCAGCCCAATATATATATATATATATATATATATATATATATATATATATATATATATATATATATATATATATATATATATATATATATATATATATATATATATATATATATATATATATATATATATATTGGGAATTTCTATGAGGCTTGTTTGTGAGCTTAAAATTACATTTTGAAGAAAAAAATTAAACTGGTATTAAACATACGTTTCATTAAGGTCCAATTTCTGCCTGAACATTTTAGCTTTGTTTCTATTGGTCTGGATTTAACATTCGAATATCAATATTTGAATGTTAAATGTTGTTGTTTAATTAGCTGGGGATGAAAAAAATAACAGGAATAAAGGCCTTGAAAATTTGTTTCCCTCAGTGAATTTAGTTACTGAAATTAATTAAGTTTTTTATAATATTCTAATTTATTGATTATGACTATATGTTTGAGCTTTTATGTGTACTTTTGTGTCCTGTGTGGATTTGAAAAGTCTGCCTTGAAGTCAAAGTTGTTGCCTTTAGATTTCCCAGAAGATTTTACTGTGTATTTATTCACCCTTGGAGAAGAAAAGGAACAGTTTGAATAGATCCAAAACTGATATGGCATCCCCGCTCATTTCACTGTGTATCTTCTGACCTAACCTGTCTGCTTCCTGGCCGTCGCCCTGGCAGCTGCTGTTCCGCATGGCAGGAGGTTCACACGCTACACACACCCTGAACCCTGCGGTTATGTAGCGCATCCAGTGAGTGTGAGGCCGGCCCTCCACGGCGCAGTGTGGAGTCCGGGTCTCCAGCTGAAACTCCACGCAGAACCTGCAGGGCGCAGAGGGGAAAGTCACTCAGAAAAACAACGGCGGCGATGGCGAGCAACTGCGAAACCAAGCAGGTTTCATTCTTCCCAAGTGTCGGTCACTTTGCCAGCGTGAAGTTGTGATTTCCTTACTCCCCTTTACACAATGCCTCCCCCACATTGAGACAGACTTTTAGTATGAGGACGCTTTTTTTGTGACATAAGGATCTAATTTCTAAAGATTGTGGACTTTCTCTGAGCTCTGTGATATAATCGTATTTACAGGCTGCCAGGTGGGCAAGCAACAGTAACTCATTTAGATGGAACAAAGCTTGTTTAAACTTTATATTACCTCTAAGAAAGCATTTTTTTCCCCCTTTTACTTGATGTGGCTTGATTTCAAAGCCGCCCAGAGCCGTGAGCAGTGTGAGATTATGTGAAACTTACCCTGGGTCCAGGGGGTTTCCAAAGCTGTCCTGCTTGGGCCTTCCTTTGCCAAACTCCAGGCTGGTGATGAATGCTGGACCTTATAAGAGAAGCTGGTTCAGGGTTGTTGTTTTTTTTTCCACTGCTTCCACCCGTTTATAGATTAAAAATAAGGCAAATGATGGAGTTCCTTTCACAAGTTTACATACACACCAGTCTTTAATGGTGCATTATTGGTGGGATTTTAATGATTTAATCAAACTTTCCCCTCTTCCAGGGTGAATCAGCAATACACCATAAGTACAATTTCAATGACTTTTAAAAACAAGAGTTGCTTGCATATGTTTTCATTTACTGTGGATTTTGCACTTACAGGCTCAAAATAACACATGCTCAACTATATACTGTAGTGACGCCTCCACAGATATTGGGTTATATGATCCTTGGAGTATTTCTGCCATAATTTTCCCGTTGGAACAACTGATTGTGTCCAAGTTAAAACTACCAAGGTGTTGATTAAAGATAAAGTTGAAGAACAAAGAAGTCATCTTTGATCAACATTATTCTGACCATTTATTGCAGTGAACGGATACATCAGGTTGCTTTCTGTTATGGCCTAATATTTCCATCTTCGTCTCGTCTGACCATAAAACCTTTCTCCACAAGACACTTATCTTAAATTCAGTTATGTTTTAGACACCCCTGAAGGTGACATTTTTGGAAAATGTGTTCGTTTCTAGGCTGGCACCCTCTCACCTTGTGACAAAGTCAAACTTCCTTCACTGTGGATCCATGACATCCTAACCAAGGTTGACCGAATAGGTCAGGCGTTTGATTCCAGGGCAAAACTGGGGGCTCCAGTGGGAAACCCATCCAAAACACAGATCCAAACTAGTTTTGGATCCAAACAAGTTTGGATATGTGGTCTGGGTCATAGAGGCACGGCCTTTTGGTTGACTGCCGACCTGTCCAGGGTGCACTCCGACTCTCAACCAATCACTGCCAAAGATAGGCACCATCCCTATCGGAAATTTGTGGACTTAGCTCAGAAGTTAGGTTAAGTGCAGGAAATGGACCAATTTCAATGAACAGCCTATTCTGTCAAGAAGATATCCAGTCAGAATAATGCTGGTATATACCCTCGTTTATGGGTAGAAGAAGAATTTGGCTTCTCTGCAATTTTCTAAAGGTCAAAGAATTGTGGTGAAATTATGCAAGAAATTCAAAGCCAATTGTTGCTGAGTCTCCCACAATTCAAAGAAGTATCGTCATTCATCCTCAAAATGAACAGTTCAAAGAAATCAAGCGCAAAATGAATATGATCATGGCGATGAGTAAATGGACCCGCACACATTCTAACAAATAACAGCTGCAGACTTGAGGAGAGACTATTTTCTGTGTTTTACCTGAGCTGAGTCCACAGCGGTGGCCGTGATGGTCTCTGTACTCCCAGCACCCAGCTCTCTCCTCCAGCCAGGGACAGGGATTACCGCTGTTACCGGGCTGCTGCTCTACGTGACGGACTCGGACTCTGACCGAAGGCTGGCAGGGTTTGGCACAGCCGCTCCAAAAGCTCCAGTCGCTCACAGCACAGTCCTGAGCTAAACCAAAAAAAATAATTATAATTATAATGATGGCCCCCGCAGGACAGAAGAAGGATCATCTACTGAGTAAGCAAGCAGTGGAACCAGGGTCAGACTTGAAGACGTCACACTGAAGGCCCAAACCTTTTACACAGGCTCCAATTATCCTCCAGAAGCTAAGAATATGTAGTTTTATGATTTATTGAGACAGATGTACGGATCCATAAAGTAACTTAACAGTGAAAAATTCATAGCAAGCTGTACTGCTTGGTGTTTAGTTCACCAAGTGAACACCGGTTCACTTCTTTCTGCTTAATGATCAAGCTTTGATGTCGTTAAGTGTGCTGATTTTGTGGCTGCCGGCCTGTAGCACACATTAAGTACGCTCGGCCTGTTTGCCTGGAACTGTAATTGCTGCCACTGATTGACAGAATCGCATTCTTCAAATATTTGCCCCAATGCCATTGTGCGGGCCAGCCCCCTGAAACGAGGCTTGGTACAGAGCTGGCCTAGGTATCTGTGTGCACACAAGACAAATGACAGATAGCGTTCAGGATCAATCAGATCTGCATCAGTAATGCTCACATAAAGATAAGCATTCCTGTCCTTTTGTATCTCTTGTCTGGCCGTTTCAGAAGATAATTTGTCTTCTGGTTATCTCATCGGGGTGTCACAAAGTTCGGTTGTCAATGAATGCAGGAGGCTCCTCTGTGATTCATTCACCCTAAGACGTGGCCCCCTCCCTTCGCCGCTCACCTGGACACTCTGTGAAATAGTCAAAGCAGCAGTCCTTGGCCTTGACGCAGTCCTCGTCGCAGTAGCACGTCCCGTGCGCTCGGTCCATCCTCCAGTCGGTGGTGGAACAGCCCACGTTTCTGCCCCGGCAGCACTTCCCCGAGCAGCCAGCGGCCACCGGATGCCTCTGTCCAAGATAACACAGCACCATCAGGCAGTAAGCCACCTCTACGGAGGATCCCATCACGATGGCAGTCAGAGCCAAAACTCCAGTCTGGAGGGCTGTTCTCCTTATAACATATCTAATCCCGCTCGTCTTGCAGATTGCTTCTGACTGCTGGAGGGAACAAGACAAGAGTCCTTGTGACCTGGAGTTCCTGCTTCAGTACCCCTGGTCCAGGCTTTCAGCTCTACAAAAAGCAACCTACAGTTCAAAGCATCCCAAGGCTCCTGCAATGGCCGGGCTTTTATTCCTCACCCTGTATTTGCTCTGACTTCTTCTCAGACCTGGTGTCTCCCTCTGAGTTCGCCAGCTGAGTACCTCCCTCAACGAGGGGAGGGCAGAGCCGCTGGGTTTGGGTGACTTCCCTCGGGCTCCTGTTATCTTTTTACCACCCTTTTCTTTCTTTATTACCTGCCGTATTTTTTATCTTTGCGTTTTTCTCATCCCTTCCCTTCAGAAAAACTGTAATCCAGATACCATTCTGCCTGTAGTGCCACGCCGATCTCTGAGTCCCAAGAGAAAGGCAGGAATGTGAGCATTTGGCAAGTCTCCAAATAATTGTGCTGCAGGGTCCTCAAAGGACACTAGAGCCACCCTTTAGTAGTTTAGTTCTTACCTTCATGCCTCCGTCCGTTTCAGGGTTGTGCCGCAAAAGCGGATGAAGCAGAATTTAGGGTGTTTTTCTTTTCCAGATTTTTATTACTTTTTAAAGTTGCTCTTGTCAATAAAATGGTTCGCTGTTCAAAGGTAACAATCTACCTAACCTACCTTCATGTCAAGCTTAGTAATAGACTCCGTGTAGCTTGTTTGTTTTATGGTCAAGTACAATGAAGAGTATCTCAACAGTATCTGTATGTGTAATATATGCAGTGATGTGGAGTATAATTTCTCTTACTATAGATTTCCTCTGTTTTTGCCTTTTTTGCCACATTTAAAGATTTACGATCTTCAGATAGATATAATATCAGACAAGGATAACCTGCTTTTATACACAATTCAGTTTTAAAATGATGATTTCATTTATCAAGGGAATAAAGCTATCCAAATCAATGTTGTCCTATGTAAAAAAGTAACTTCCCCTCAAACCTATTACACGATTGTTCCACTTTACACTGGTCCGCTCCTGTGCTCCCGATCAGTCGGCCGCTTGCTTTCACCCATCTTTTGCATTTTTCTAGACTCCCTCTAGGTTTTGGGGAATGACTAAACTGTATTCCACTCTCTAAATGTTCAAGATCGCACGTGTCTGAATTGTACTTTCTCCACTGTCAACGTATAACAATTTTTACCGAAGTTTATTTACGTAAGGCGTCTGGCCGCAATTCGTAAATGTAAAGTCCCAGAATGCTCTGGGGTAAAAGGGCGTGCAGCTTCTGCACGTGAGGGGAGTTTCACTTTGGGACGATTTGCAATCGATGACTGACGATACTGACGAGCCTCCAAGATTGATCGACAGGCATTTAGATGTTGCTTGGGTCCTTTGTGCGCTCCTGGATGAGTCACCGATGCGCTCTTGAAGTCATTTTGGTAGGCCGGCCACCCCGGCAAGATTCACCTCAGATCAGTTGTGGATCACGGTTCCCACTTTGAGTCTGTGAAGTCACAAACCTCAAAAACCACCTTTGTAAACTTTCCAGACTGATAGATGAGATCATTTAGTCTGTTTTTTGTTGTCAAACAGGATCTATTCAGGTGATTTCTGAACTTCCCGGGACTGGCAGTAATCCAGCCTGGGTGTGGCCTTTGTAACTGGAGTCAGCTCTCAAAAAAACAAGTCAATTCATCATTTTGCAAAGGGGGCGATTACGTTTTCCACAAAGAATCATATTGATTGGGATTTCTTTATTTAGCTTTAATAAATAAAATCCTTTGAAAACTACTTCTTTTACCTCGTGTTATCCTTGTCTAACTTCAAAAGGTTTTTTTAGCGTGACAAAAAGAAGCAAACAAGATATGTGTAAGGAGGCAAATACTTTGTCACAGCACTTTAATTTGTTACGCTGGTGAAACAGATTGATGATGTGTCAACTAAATCTTTGGCCTTTTTAAACTGTGTATGTGTCGCTCTGAGGAAATACAAGCAATACGGTGAAAGCGGTATGAGAGAAGTGCAGACTCTAGAGCTGATGAGCTGGTATGTGTTAACAGAGAGAACAAAACAGGGGGAAATGGGATGGTGGGGTTCAAGGAATGATGTCTGGTGTTTTATAAACTCTGGAGGGAACTAATATTAGTTATAATCTGGATTTGAATTCAATTTACTAATGAAGCTAGCATTAATGGTTCCTTTAGTTCTTGTCTCCTATCGAGCTGGTTGGAGTTAAAGACATGGCTCTCAGCCTCGTCGTGATCATCGGCGGCGGCAGACAGCGTGTGTCTGACCTCCAGCACGTTAAGCATTGGGTGAACTCAACCTGAACGGACCTCCGACGTAAGAACCACGTGCATCCCCATTTGGACCCTGTGATACACAGGTACCAAACTCTGCTCCCGGCTTTAATGTAAAATCCTTTTATACACACTTAGACGAGTACAGCTTGGTTCAGTCACGGTGCTGATTTGATCTGCCCATTGATCCGAGACTGAATGCTGCGTAAGTTTTCGAAGTGCAACATCAAAGCATGTGTGTTTTACATCTGACAGACTGCCAGCCCCGGACCTCCCGCCCCCTGAGTGCATTTGTCAGAGACGATCAGCCTAACTATTATGACACAGCCCTACTGGGCGTCTTCTTTGTGTGTCTCAGCGGGGAGGACCGTATTACCGTCTCAGGATCTCAAACCATAATGTTTTGCGCCGATTGGAAGCACACACCTGAGCAAAAAGGGAGAGGACAAAGAAAGCGACAGACTGGATTTAGCCAGAAGTGGAAGGGCCTTCGCTTCCTGGGCAAACGAATCGCAGAAGTGGCAGGGAGACCCTCCGCTTGATCACGCCTATGTGGGGAATGCAAACTGTAACTCTCTGGTTGCTATGGGTTCAAAACATTTGTTGGAAAGCTAAAGAGGTCATCTTTTTATCTTGACCTGTGTTGTAAAGCTACGTTGATGATGTCAGCTCTAAAGGACATAACTTTGACTTAAACATAGCATAACCCAAGTTTTTAAACAAATAAGAGCTCAGTCTAAAAGAGTCAGAAGACTTCCTGTTGCTTCCTAAATTGAGCAACCAGTGAGCCATTAAATATCCAGCAGTGAATCTCATAAGTGTACGTTGCCCTGAAAAATGTCAGGTTTTTGTAATTTAAAGGACTGAGAGTCATTTCAGAAACTGTTCCTCTTTTAATCAGATATACTGTCTTGTATAAAGAGAATCAGGGTTTAGAAAATCTAACTGACCATAAATAATTTCCTTAGTAGAATCTGAATTGGTTCACATCCTTAAACTAAAGTCATAATTTACAGAGATTACGAAACGTGGCAAAAGATTTGATTGTGTACGGTATCACTCCACTGCCGCAGTTCGGGAGTTCATCCTATAATTGTAATCAGTTCTTCCTTAGCAGGACCCCTTCTCTGAAAAAATAAATCCAAGATTATTGTCTTTTTCATGTGATCAGGTTAAATCAGTTGTATCTAAACTAAGTAATCTAATAGAAATTATTGCTGTAATTTAAGTCTTTTAGTAAGCCATGTAACTTGTTATAATCTCAGGTTTTGGACAGCCGTAATACTAGTGTAGCCTCAGTGTACACATGCAGTGTTGCACGAAGAGGTCAAGTGAATGCTCAGGGAGTTTGTGTGTTTGCTCAGACACATGAAAAATTAGGGGGAAACATTGGTCATCAGGCTTGATAAAGTGCCATACAAGTCCAAGCCATTTACCATCACTCAGGAGAAGGGTACAAAAAAAAAATCCACAGCATTATGTGTGTTCACGCCATGCCATGGCAAAGCAAAGCTGTGTATACCTGGACTAAATACTGGACAACAGTAAGAATTTTCCACAATTATGGTTTCCAAAACACTGAAGGGGCTTTTGTGTTGTGTTTTAAATGTGTTAAACAAGAGAGCGAGAAAAGATGCCACTTTTGAATGCCTTAAAAGCAGAGTCACTTTTTGTGAGGTAGAGTGGACACATTTAGTCAAGATCCTGCATACTGACAGGTTCACTGACAGATGGGTTTGATTTTTTTAAAATATAAAGGATAAATATTCATTATAGGTGAAAAAGGTTTTAAAAACTTTTTACCTCATAAAAACCCTGGCCTTTTACCAGCACTGTGTGCTCTTTGAGGAGCCACTCACGGCACATTTACTCGTGTGTCTGGCAGGTTTTATGTGCGCTGGAGTGGTTTGCACAGCCTGTAACGTTGACTGAGTTTGCCTCTCTGACATGCTGTTGTTTGCGAACGATGGGGCCAGCCGTGTCACAGGCGCCTCGGTCATTGATCGAGAATGTATGAAGTTGGCTGTTTGACTTGGCTTGAAACAACAAAGACTTGATGGTGCAGAGAGAACAGGGTCTAAAATGCATTGCACTGAACATTTAGACTCACAGCATGACACTTCGGGGAGTCTCGTTCCCTGCGCCCGGCTCACTGCTGTGTCTATCACGTTAAGGCATCTTGTACAGCCACCGTAATGATCCTCCCTTTCTTCCAGGACATTATCAGTCATGGATGATAACGCGCCTCCCCAGGATACAAGCAGCAGAGGGGGCTGATTAAACCCCGGCTGCTCCTCTCCCGGCTTGCTTGACCTTGGATCCGTGCCACCACAGAGACAAGCAAGACAGTGATGTTGATGAAAGTTTCCTCCTCTCCCGGACCTGACATCGTCACTGATAATCATCCAATCGTCAGTCACCTCCCTTGGCATCCACTTCCATATGTATGTAAATCAGTTTGGGCCGGGCAGATGAGGCGAGGTGTGTGGGCGTGGAGCCCGACTGACCGCTGCCTCTCAGAGAGATGAAACTCCAGGTAGTGATGATGACTGCGGGAGACGGGGTGCATGTATCACGGCTGGTTTCATAAATCTTCTCCTGAGATGACAAAGAGCGGTGAGAAAGGTTAGGTCCCCTGACAGCTGTGTGCGCGCATGTGTCTATTGCCCTGCCAATAGCTGGGTGAATAAGTATCACAAACTGCAAACGTCCGAAAACCTGCTCTGAAATGTCTTTCTTGAGAAACTTCATGCATATTGGTGCTGCTGCCAAACTTCAAATGTCATGCCTCCAAACTTTGGATTTATGGGAGAGAGAGAGAGAGAGAGAGAGAGAGAGAGAGAGAGAGAGAGAGAGAGCGAGAGAGAGAGAGCATGGAGAATATCACATCCCTGAAGGGAAAATGGATTTCTAGCTATCATTTCTGCTATCTCTCTAATGAATTTTCAGCCACAGGATGGTCTATTTTACCTCCACTTAGAGCTCCTTTGACAGCATGTAGTGTGTTCACAGCAACGCCCCACCAATTGCCCAATTACTTTTGGTCTTTTGAAAAAGAGGCGACTACGTATTAAAGAGCTGTGATTCCTTGCACCAATTTGGATGTGAACATTCCCAAATTACAGCCGAGAGTCTGCATTTTAAGCCCAAATTGATTATATAATTGTATCCTGAATATGTTTTCATAAACAGTTAAAATAACAAACTTGTGTCACTGTCCAAATATTCCTGGGCATATATATATTGTCAGTGTTCTCTGTGCTTTCCGTGCTCTAACACTGCTTCACAGATGGCTGCCGTTGACGGGTGGGCCAGCACCTGCGACTCATCAAAGAACCTTTGTCTCTGGCTTTAAAAGGAGTACACAGACAGCTGGAAGACACCAGAGTGTTACCCCGTCGTGGTATGCCTAGGCCACAGATCTGTCTTCCGAGCTTCATACCTGTGAGTTTTTGGAAACCATGTTTTTGGACTAATCCTGTCTCCTGTTATTCTCCAGTTTGTCATGTTTGGATTTACTCACCTGTGTTTGCGTCGTGGTCATTGAACCAGTCATCCGAATCCCCGCCGCTCAGATTTTGCTCTGGCATCTCCACTCATACCCCCTTGGTGGTACCAAGCCGAGCGTGAGAACCTCCTTCCTATAGTCATCTGGTTCATCAGCTACACTCCGGTTCTTCCAGCGGCTCCTCCTGCCTGCCGTTTCAGTGGTGCTGTCCGGCCCCTCGCCTGTATTTCATCTGCCAGCCCTCCTGTCACTCAGCCACCAGTTACCATCAGCGAGTTACGGTCACAGAGTCTCTTTTTCACTCATCCCCCCAGACAGGTCTCCCCAACCAAACGGTAAGCGGCGCAGCTTCTGGAACATTTCCCCCTGGTTTGATCCTTAGTAAACATATCCTCTTTCTTCCCGCAGTCGTTCCAGCTCTGACGTTCAGACCTCGCCTGTCACACACAGCGTGTGCTTCCCCTTTGTTGAGCTTTAAAATAAACATCTTAAAACTGTTCCTGTTTCCGTCTGTGTCTGCATGTGGGCCCAACACTTAAAAACCATGATATATATATATATATATATATATATATATATATATATATATATATATATATATATATACACACACATTATTTTACGCTTATAAATGTGTCTATTGTTCTCTGTTTATGTATGCTGTTGGCCCTGAGGCACAAATTTGGTTTACATGTTATCATGATAATGACAATAAAGACCTTGAACCTCAAAATGGAGGGCAATAGACCCCTGTTCTACAACATACTCTGGGGATTAAATACCAAAGCACTTATAAAATAAAACCATCTATCCAAGGGATGAAGATGCTGGCACAAGCTGCTGTAGCTGAAGAGGACCAAAGCGTAAAAATTAACAAAGGGATTTCGCTTTATGGTGCCAGTATCTTCTTACCGTTACACATAAAGCCCAACAGCACACAGTGGACATGTTCTTTGAAACTAATCTATTATCATGTTCATAAATTGACTGACTTGTAATGATATTTGTTTAATGCTCTCTGCAAATTTGCTTGTAGTTTTCTGGCAGCTGCTCAGCTTCTTTATTAGGTGTACACTGCAGGGTCTTGGTTGGATTAGCAACAACAAAAGAAATCCATCAGATTAAGTAGGTGGCGCCTACCAAGGTACTGGGAGGTGGATCTGGCAGAGCTGCATCTCATTCTACCTCCCAGCAAGATTCGCAGATCTTTAACCACAATTCATTCCTGGTTTCTCAATCAACACATCTCTCATTTCTTGTTTTTTTCCTTCTTTAAGTGACAGGAGAGCTGTTCTCTTCCCAGGACCCGAGCTGGCACTCCTCCTCTCAGACTGACCCAAGCATATTTGGGGCATGTTTGATTTAAGGCACTGCTTTAATTTGGCAGGAAGGCCACATTCTTTCATCCCTGCTGAGAGATTCCGCGGGAATATTATCAGGTCTGGTGAAACGGTAACAAAACCTGAATTTTCTTAACCGGAACAGATGCAGGTCGAGCTGGGCGAACACATGACCACTAAAGGATGGCTTCACATAATGTCTGAATATCTCCTTGCATGAGGGCGCTTTTCTTGTATCGCCACCTTAAAGATTCCTGGATGACTTGAAGGAAAAAGAGAGTCCTTTGGGTTACACCAGTCAAAGACGTGCATGGAGCTACCGTGTGAAACGATAAACCACTTGTGGGCCGACCCCAGAACAGCTCTTATTAAAGGCCTCATTGTCGGCTGTTTGTTCCAGGTCATTTTGTTTCACTACACTTGAAAGGGACGGTAAAAACCCCTGCGAGAGGAGGAAAGCCCGGCCTCCGCTTGAGCCTGAATGCAGCCAGTTCACTTAGCCTGAATCGGGGGGGCTCTGTGTTTCTAGGTCACCTTGTGTCCCTGAAATGCACACCTCGCTACCCAGAGGGAGGAAAGGGAGGGAGAGATGCAAGCAGAGCCTGACGCCTGACATCTCATTTGTATTTAATAAGGAGCTTCAGAATAAACTCCCTGGAAGTGAACTCAGCAGACAGCTGCGTTTCTGAAAGGCTGGGTGATCAGTGAGATCTTTTATATCTGAGTGTCTTGTTTTTCGTGACAATCCTCCGTCTTTCCCAGTTCCCCAATCAGACAGACAAATAAGCAGAGAGAAAGGCCACCTTTCACTCAAAAGGCTTCTCTGAACAGTCACGGTCTTTTTATCAATAGACGCTGCATAATCTCTGCGACAGACGCCAAGAAACGTTTCCCTTTGAAATTTACAGCAATTTGGTCCGTTTGGCTGTTTCTGCATGCCGTTCAGAGCTGTACTCAGACTGCACAAAAGTGAGAACTGAACAACCAACCAGTACATTAAAGACAAGATCCTCTGGGATCTTTGTTTATTATTATTGTTACCCAATAATAAAGTTGGGAATATTGCATCAATTAAAGGGAAAAAAATTATCTGAGCCACTCATTTGAAGGCAGTTTTAGACTCAGATGTTTGTAATGTGTTGGACGGGAGACGTCATTTTTATGTTTTATATATTTCCGTTAAAAAAAGAACATTCAAATACTTTTACCAGATATATTGTTGTGAAGAGTCAGTGGTAACCCTTCTTTGTTATAAATTCTCCAACTTTATCTGGTACGATGGAGAAAAAGCTCCTGGACCAAATCCTGAAAGATGCTGATCCTTTCTTGCTTATTTAGCCCTGATCTAAGAGGCTTTCTCAGTGCAAAAAACAAAACAACAACAACAAAAATCTTTGATTTTTTATATACGGTAAGGTCAGTAACCTGGAAAACTGATCAATTACTTGGATAAAAACTGGGATTTGATGTGGCAAATTAAACATAAAGAGACTGTTATTACTATAATTTTGAGTAAAGAAAACCTTTTTTTCACTTTTCTTAAAAAATTCTGATTTCTATTTGTTATGTTATGAAATGAGGAACAAAAGTTGGAGGAAAAACATTTTCCAGACTCAAGTTTCAGGTTTCCTTACCTGTCCAAACTTGGAATACAGCTATGAACAAATCCAGCTCCATACTTTACCAGTGCAGGAGTCTGATTCTAGCTTTATTGGTTTATTTTTTTCCCTTTGACTGGAATATAAAGGTAGCTGACCATTGTACTCAGTTGCACCATGTTCTATTTTTTTTACTAACCTGAACAGTGGTTGGTATTTACCATATAAAAAGTTTAACCTCACATTTAGGTAGAGCAAAAAACAAACAAAAAATGCCTTAAGTAAAAAAAAATTATTATGTTCCTATGTACAAAAATAGAACCGCTGTGACTGCCATCTTTGCCAAATACTGTGAGCAGCATTATTCAGAGACACAAGCAGCAGCTCTTTCAGCAGTAAAACAATGCACCATGTGGGGAAAACACCACATTCTGGCATCTGCAGGAACGTTATTTCTGTGGTTTTGAAGTTAAGCTTCTCAGATTATGTTTCAGTGTAGAATTTAGCACCTTCTGACTGTTGTGATGGTCAGCTGCTCCCTGTACTGGCACAGGCTGGAGATTAGAAAAAAAAAAAACAGAAGCTCTTTGGAATAACAAAAATAAATTTATTTCATTTCAGGAAGACATTCAACAAGGCACAAGAGTTTCAGCTAGACTATGCCAATATATTTCACTTAGTAAACAAAACAAATATTTCAGTAACACTGGGGTATTTTGAGACTCAAGTTAGACAGCATCCACAGCATACAGAGAGAAACGTGGCAGCGATGCTTCATGGCCGTTACAAACCATTAAAGAAATGAATAAAACATGTTTCCATGCAGGTGGTGTGGAGGGGAAAACTACTGACAAATAAGGGTCTACAAGTTATCTGCTTAAAAGTCATCATCAGGAACCGTTGTCTTTGAGAGGACTGAGTTAAAACTACATGTCATCACTGAAGGACAGTCAGGAGCCCCAAAAGGTAAGAAGCAGCCACGTTAAGCAGCCAAACAGTATCACCGAAGACAAGCACGCCATCAGAACAAGCCAGTGAAATGAATATGGCGCCCTAAGAGTTTGATTTTGTTCAGCTGTTGGCACAGACTCAACCGTTTTAATCCTGGGCCGCCGCGACTCGGAAGGAGGTGATTGTCAGGACGGAGATTTTCTAGATTTCCTGATTTTCTTGAGCTTCTCCTGTCTCACCGTCTCCCCCTCCAAGGAGGAGAGCTCGGAAATCCGGTGGACGAAAGAGCGGGGGGCTCCGACCACTGGGTCTGGATAGGACTGGCCTGCGTGAAGGTCAGCCAAGAGAAGGGAGAAGGATGAGAGACGCAGGAATGGAAAAAGAAAGAGGTGACTTTACGATAGGTCCACTACACTGAAATGAAAACTTACCCATATATGCTACAGCGGTTAGCATGCTGACTAAATTAAAGCTCCAACAACACATTTTACAAACAGAAAACCAATCGATTTGGTAAATTAGATCAAGAACTGCTTTCCAAATGTTCCTCCTTCGTGTTGCCAACGAACAGGAACAGCGACAAATTGTTCTTTGTGTCTGACCCAAATTACAGACAGACCGTAGAACAAATTGTATCTTCTTGACCTCATTACCCACAACCACAGGTGCAGCATTAGCTTGAGGTTACATTTTAGAGTCAACATGGTGTTTTTAGAAAACTCACAGTGGAGCAAACTTAAAAAATATTAGTGCCGTGACAGACGGTGTCCTCAAAATAAAATTTTTACAGCTATATGACTGATCTTATTTAGTTTTTTATTATTACAGTATATTCTTTTGTCCCAAATGGTCATTTACAACTTCAATGAATTACAGACAGGGAGGATCTCCATAGAGAACTTTTAAACCCCCAGGTAGGGTGCCTGATTGATAGGTCTCCGCTCTCACACAACATTTCTCCTGACTTCCTCCTCCTGCTCACTTCACAAACGCTCATCTAAACGTTCACCTTATGAACTCACATCGGAGGCATAGCCGTCGAAATAACTTCTTCTTCTTCTTGAGGGAGCGAAATGTTACACCTAGATATCCAAGAGTGTTTCATCTGTAACATCATCATTCTTCTGCAACTTTTTAACTGTTCTTGGCTAACCTATTTGCTTTCTACCTTCTCCTTTTTTTTTTTTTTTTTTACATATTTGGACATAGAAAAATAACAATGAACTACTGTCAAACCATATGGAGGACTTACTTTTCTGATTGTCTTTAACAGTCACTGGGTTGTAGGTTGGATAATGCACCTTGGGCCTGCGGAACAGAAGGACAGCAGAGGTGGTTCCCGGGCTGGGAAATACCTGACACAATATTTCATCGCTGAGGTCGGGATTAGCTTAGAAAGCCAAGAAATAAATAAAAAAAATACCTGCTGAGCTTGCAGCTTTCCACTGAGAAAGTGTTCTTGCCATTTAGGACAAAAGTGGAGGGAAAGAGCACGGTGGGACTGGCGTTCACCTTGTAGCTTCTAGGAGAACTGGGAGGCAAGACATAAAATATTATGAACCCTCTGTTAAGCAAAGCACTGCCTGTTTTGGCACTTCACTTTAACTTTCCTTTTAGTACCGCTCTGTAACTAGATTCATTCATACATAGATTTAAACGTAAAGGGTGTTAATTTCTGATACATGTATTTATAATTAAAATACTAAATATTTATGATCTCTCTGACTAAAGCAGTTAGGAGCTCTTTTGAAAATGAAGGCAGACTTCTACCTAATAAACCTACTAAATTACACCCTCTATAGCAACATTGCTACCTTCTAAATTATTCCCATAAAGATAATTACAGGTGAGTTTAATTGTGATGTTGTGCAAAGTAGCAAAAAAGAAAATTAAATGCATTATGAAACCTAAAAAAATTCACACAAAAACCATTCTATCCAGATATGTTACGTGTCTTTAAATAATAATAAAAAAAGAACTAGCTGGGCTTTTAGCTTCCGCTAGTCATATTTTCACTTGACGTATCCTCTATGACTACTGTAATCTTTCCTGTTCACATTTGGAAATATATAGCGGCGAAAACAGCCAGTGGACTCCTGTCAATGTACGGGTTACCCCAGGGTGAAAGGTCTCCCTGAAGGGAGGCTGGGAAGCTCCGTGGAGAGGCTGAAGGAGTGCAGTCTAACAGGTCGATGCTCATCTCTGTCTCTGGGCAGTGGAGGAATCACAGGTCTGTTCCCCTCCAACTTTGCACCTAATCAGGAAGTCAAAGGATGGCGGTCCAGGTCATTGTAATTGGAGGAAGAAAAAAAAAACACAATAAAGTAACAGGTTTTTTTTTATCTGTAACTTGATATCGAGCAGCTACTGAAATGGACCAGCACCTTATTCGTATGATAACAACTCCCCCTACTGGAGGAAAGTTGATATTCCAGCTTCAAATTCAACAGCAGGAAGAAACGTAAAACCTCCTGAAAAGCAGAATAAACTCCTTTCATTCACTACTTACATGTTTTCTCAAACAGAAAGTGCCTCCCAAAGATGTCGTTCCCTTGGTCAACGTTCTTGGACACCGCTCTGTCCTTTTTAGGTAAGTTTGGTGTCCTGTGTAGATTGAAGAAAACGTCAATTAACATCCGTTTAGGACATCAAGCATCACGACACACATTTAAGTCTTAAAGCATTTGGGAAAACTCTTATTTAAAAATTGTCCCATGAAAACCCATCAGATTATTATAACAAACATGGACCGTAGCTTTTTTTGATGGACGTTTAAATTCTTGAGGTAAAAAAAAAAAAATTAATCAACATTTTAAATGCAGTTCTCAGTTAAATATTGTCCAAACTAAACAGAATGATATGCATATTTCTTTTCTTAATCTATCTAAACTAATGTTTATAAGATTGAAACCGTTGACCGACACTCAACAATACAATACTGGAAATGCATTTCCCCGTCTGATTTTTTTAAGCTTATCCACATTATAAAAACAACTAAAAAGTTAAAATATATTAAAGTGTCATGGGGTGAAATATAGTTAAAACCAGACATTTACATCAACTGTTCTTATTCCCCCATCACTATCTGACAGAAAATCAGACTAAACCTCCTGACAGAGCTGCTGTAGCTGAATCAGGTTAATAGGCGGACTCCTCACACACATTTTCTGAGGGACTGGGATCAGGGCTTTATAAAGTCCACCGGGAAATATGTTTGTCCCAAACCTTTAACTTCCTGGATTATGTCTTGGGTTTCTGCTCCAATATTTGGACATAATTTTCTTTCCTAATGATGCCAACTAATTTGTGAAGTGCACCAGTCCCTCCACAAGCAAACCACACCCACAGCGTGACGTTGCCTCCCCCTTACTTCCTTTCAGCCCATTTTGGAACAGGACCTTTGCTGTTCATAGGGACGCTCTGAGTACCAGTAACTCCACAAGGTATCTTGCTTTTTCGTACTCAGTCTGATAAACACATTTCGCACCAAATCCCAGGCTTGTGGAGATTCTACTCACGAGACAGAACTGCGGCTCCAAGAAATTGTTTATGTGCTCATGTGGCGTAGAGTGTAATCACTCAGTTTTCACAAGCACGGGACACCAAAGAATTGTCAAAAGAGATATAGATGATTGGGATACAAGACCACTGACAAGGGACTTGGGACGGCGCCAGCTCTGTCTGTGATTATTTAGAAATCGGACAAACATAAAAGGAGCATCAACCGCCCTCAATCCAGAGCTCTATGCAAGGTCTTACCTTATGCGGTGAGGATGACCTTTAGAAATGGGAGGGATCAACCTACAACTTTTAATGCAGATCCTTTAGCTATCAGGCTCCTCTCCTGTGGAACCAACTCTCAGTTTTGGTCCGTGAGGCAGACACCCTATCTATTTTTAAGACTAATGTTAAAACTTTCCTTTTTGACAAAGCTTATAGTTAGAGTGGCTCATGTTACCCTGAGCTATCTCTATAGTTGTGCTGTGATAGGCCTAGGCTGCTGGAGGACATCAGGGTCTAATTTTCTCACTCTACTGATTTCTACTGTTCTCCAGTTTTGCATTGTATTACATTGAAATGACTGTCGTCATTTCAGCTTTTAACTTTTTGCTCTCTCTCTTTTTCTTCATAGTAGGTACACCTGGTCTGGCGTTCTGTTAACTGTGACATCATCCAGAGAAGACGGCTCACCCGCTACTACCATCTAATGTAGAACAGATTACTAGATCAATGTGTGCTTCTGTGCTTGTTTGTCTGTCTTGTTGTGTCTCTGCTCTGTCTTCTGTAACCCCAGTCGGTCGAGGCAGATGACCTTTCACACTGAACCCGGTTCTGCCGGAGGTTTTTCTTCCCACTGTCGCTTCATGCTTGCTCAGTATGAGGGATTGCAGCAAAGCCATGGACAATGCAGACGACTCTCCCTGTGGCTCTACGGTTCCCCAGGAGTGAATGCTGCTTGTCGGGACTTTGATGCAATCAACTGGTTCCCTTATATAGGACATTTTTGACCAATCTGTATAATCTGACCCAATCTGTATAATATGATTGAACTTGATTTTGTAAAGTGCCTTGAGATGACACGTTTCATGATTTGGCGCTATATAAATAAAATTGAATTGAATTGAATTAATGATCTGAAAGCAGTTTGGACCACAGCTAACGAGGAAACCAGCTGCTGTGTATATTGGGGGTTGCTCTGTTTGACGCAGATTTAGTTTGACAGAGGAAGGTTTTATTTCAGGCCCATATCAGAGGAACTCCAGAAGACATACAACATCATATCTAGCTTCATTACCTTTAAGCATGTAGCTCTGAGTATATAGGCACAGCTTTTCCACCTGGACACAATTTTCCGTTTTTGGCATCCCCCAGCCTGAGGCTACAGAACGTTTCTAAGTAACTTCAGGATCCTGTTTGTGGACTTCAGCTCGGCCTTCGACACGATCAATCCTGACATCCACCAGAGGCTCGCCCAGCTCACAGTGCCGCCGGCAGCAAGAGAGGCTGGGGAGCATCTTCTCTCGCCCAAGAACAAACAACGCCAGCGCCCCCCAGGGGTGTGTCCTCTACCTTCTCCTCTTCTTTCTGTATACCAATGACGCACATCTACCGACCCATCTGTGAGACTCCAGAGGTTTCCAGATGGTCATTAGACTGAGCCAGGGTGGTGATAAGGCTTCATACAGACAGGAGGTAGATTGGGCTGGTCCACTGGTGCACCCAGAACCACCTGCAGCTAAACCTGCTAAAGACTGTGGAGATGGTGGTGGACTTCAGGGGAACCCCCCTCACTATGGTCAACAACACTGTGGATCACTTCTGGTTCTCTCTCTCATTTTCCGTTACAGATTGTAGTTGATGTTCTGCTTGCTGTTACTTATCTGCCTAAAATGTTTTACACAAAGCGAGCGTTGGAATCTGAAGGGAAATTAAATGCTTGTACCCACAAACTTGCCAAATAAAGTTGATTCTGTGAGCCTCTGGTTTAGGAATGTGCCGATGCCAAACCTAAGGCCTCAAGCATTATCAGACACTACAACAGTGACGTGAAGACGCATACATTTTGTATTTCCTACCAGTCAACGAGCAAATGAGCTTGTGAGGAAGTGCTGTTTTCAGACGAGACCTGCTGAGGGTAGAGGACTGAACCCCTTCATCACATCGAGCAGGTCAGCGTATTCTTCCTTCTCCCAGAATACTGAAAACGAGCTCATCCAACATGACGATGACCCGAAACATAACACAGAGGGAATAAGATGAAATACTAAAGGAGATGTCCTGTGATGTATGGGATCCTGGCAAACATCTCTCCCTTTTTCAACCAACAAGGTTTCCAAATTGCTTTAGAGCAGGGGTCACTAACCTGGCGCCCGCGGGCACCAAGTAGCCCCCCCGAGGACCACATGTGGTGCCCCAGTTCTAAAAAAAAAAAAAAAAAAAAAAAAAAAAAGCACAATTTTATTCTATTACTCTACCTGTTTATTCACAGTTGCATTTAAATTGATTTAAAATTACAATATTTATAACCAAGCATGAAAAATGTGTTTATTTTACATAACGTTAAGGTAAACTCTGACTGTTCTGGTAGCCCTTCTCATGACACTACACCAATGAAGTAGCTCTGTTTCAAGAAGGTTGGTGACCCCTGCTTTAGAGAATAAATGTGCATTTTCTAAACGTATACCTACACTTTACTTTTGTGTAGCGTGTTTTTGAGTTATTAGGTGATAAGCCTCTCAGTAGTAAACTTAGGCCACCATAGAAATTTGGGAGTTTTATCGCCTTAATAAGCCAACACTGTAGTTCGTCGTTTCGATGTGCAGAAGCCTACACGTAGCAGGCTGTAGGCTACGTAATGCTGCACAGTGGGACCAAACCGTGACATCATGGTGGAAACAAACATGCTGGTCATTTTTGACAAATCAAACGCAGCAGAGATTTCTGAACAGTTTCCCATAAATAAAAATACAGAGATGCTTGTATGTTTATGGCGCTTGACGTAAACATGACATCTTACCCGTTAATTATGAAGCTGCTCACTAAGGCATTGTCGTTCCGGGTCCCTACGAGAGACAAGATGCTCACGAAAGCTCCTTGAACGGATATTTGGGGGTTATTTTTTATTGAGGCCGATGACTCACTGTTAAGAGGCCGCAATAAAGGGAATCTCCGTATCTGACACGGTCTGACCGCGGCGCGTCCTCCGCCGGCTCCCATCCCGAAGCCGCTGTACGCCGGGTATCCGGGAGTAGCGCGGCCGTAGCTCAGGCTGCCCTTTGATATGAAAGCTTTGGCGGTAGGCATCTGGTAGGTCATCATGTTGGACCTACCGCGGGACGGTAACCTTATGGTGAATAAACGCAGCGCTCCATGGTAGAAGGCTCGCGGACTCCTGCTGTCCCTGAGCAGAGATGCTAAGCTGCAGCTCGCGGTAGTAAAAGCTCGCTGCGTCACTATAGTAACAAGAACCAATGGCTCCGCAGAGGCTGTTTCACACACACCAGGTACATCATGGCGGTCTTAGCACGGTTCCAACTTTACAAAAAAAAAAATAAAATAAAATAAAAAAATAGCCAAAAATGTTATTTTTGATGGATAAGCGCGTTTGAGGCTAATTAACGTTTTTGGTTTGAACACTAAAATTTTATAAATTTAACTGTTTCACTGAACTCAATTTAATCGATTTAACATTTTTCTGTTGTAAATTAGCCGTTTAAAACGGATTTAATAATTAGGACCGTGAAAAGCCAAGTTTAACTTTATAACCCTGATTTGATTGATGTAAAAAAAATTATATATTACTAATTATAGTAATTGTAAGTTTTTTACTCTGTAGTTGACTTTAAATTATATCGTTTCACAAATACAACAAAACAATCTGAGATGACAAAAACAACTTTTACATAAAAAGTTGGTCATGTGACTCAACTTTTCAGTGAAATAGTTGAAATCACAAATCAGTCCATTTGTTAAATTCTGATTGTTTTAACCAGTTAAAGTCTTGTTTTTATTAAACTACTGTATTACAAACTGCAAATCAGTTTATTAAAATGCATTTTGACAACTCGGAGGCCATTATGGCCAACTGCAAATCTAAGCCAAGTCACTTGAATGATGTTACAATGGAAGTTTTAAGTGCTTTTGTTTTAAATTTACCACTAGCAGTCATAATCCAATTAGTCTAAATTTGGATTTATTTGGCCACATCAATCTAGAACCCCAATGCATAGCTGCAACTTTAAAAACAAAACATTTCTTATAAACTACAATAGCTTAAATTAAGGCAAATTTGTCCTTGCACAAATATCTCAAAAATGGTATGTGTATGAATGTCGATATACAGTTAACATAATGTCAACTGATGTATGGTGCAATCACACAGATGTGAACAAGACATGGTTTTTTTTACAGGTTTTTATTGTGTTTTGAGTTCTTAGAAAACCTGAAAAGAAGAAAAACGCAATTGTTAGAGGACAAACTCCAAGTAATACATCTAAGTAGCCATTACAAAGATGTGGTTTCAGACATGGTTGGCTTATAAACAACTGATTTTCACCATAGTCGATAAGACGGGGAAAAAAGATTATGCATCATTATCCACACTGGAAGTGTTTATGATCTGTCTGCCATTCCTACAACATACCATTTAGTTCATCCTTCGGATCAGCCTGTTGATCTGGTCCTCCCTGTTGCCAGCGTCGCCTCCCTCCACAAAGTGTGTGGTCTTCTTGTTCATACCGCCACGAGGTGATGACAGCTTGAATGGCCACAGGAAGTTGTTGGCGCGCTTAAAGTTCTTGCCAACTGTGTAGATCTCATGAATAAGGTCCTCAATACAGATGATGCCGTATTTGCCTGCAGAAAAAAAATGTTTACAGCTACTCATTTCACTGACAATACAACTAGTTTAAACAAACCGAATGTAATTTTCATGTAGAAAAGGAGCAACTAATTCTTTGACTGCCAGATTTTTGTTTTAAAAAACAAAACCAAGTTTTTCCAGAAGTTACTTCATGCCGTTGAAAGATCGAGG
This sequence comes from Fundulus heteroclitus, assembly GCF_011125445.2. Lineage (NCBI taxonomy): Eukaryota > Metazoa > Chordata > Actinopteri > Cyprinodontiformes > Fundulidae > Fundulus > Fundulus heteroclitus. The sequence continues at coordinate 16,951,423 of NC_046381.1, forward strand.
ACTTCTGGCATAGACCAGTTTCTACATCAAGTCTGATTACGAGTAAACAACTCATGAATTTAGCCTAAATCATAGCAGGATCATACAGGTTCAAAATAACTGAAACAAAACCAACTTTCTAAGACTGGCATGTGGTTTCAGATACAACTGGCTAAATTTGCTGTTTTCTTTTCACCAAAGTCGATAAGACGGGGAAAAAATTTGTACATCATTAACCACATTGTGCCAGGACATAATCTGAAAAAAAGGTTGTACAAAAATTTGATACCCAAGACTTAATAGCACAGACTAGATGGCAAAGTGTGATTCTAAGTTGTGTGTATCAATAGACTCTTACCGAGGGCCTTTTCTATCAGAGCGTTGTCTGTGAGGGCAATGCGCGTCTTCTTCACCTTGCCGTGGCCACGTTTGTAGATGAGCTCACGCACAGACTTCAGGTTGGGGTAACTGGCAATCATCAGAAAAGTGAGTTAGAAAAAAGTCAAAGACACAATTCGCAACAGCACTGGAAACTTTATATGTTGATTTAATGAAATATTCTACTGCTGATGTTTAAATCAAGCTTAAACATTTCAAAAACAAACTAAGCTTTGTAGCTATACCGCCCCTTAACATGGATTTAAATTACAAGCGTCCTGTATGTTTCACATGATTTCCTGTTCCAACAGCTTTGCAGCAGCCTGCTAGGACCCATTCATTTGAGTCGAAGCTGTTGTAAAAGGAACCATTTTTAAAACATGCCATACAGCGGGCCCTGAGGAACTGTTCTGTGGACCACATGGCTTCCCATAGCCCAAAATATTTTACATTAACAGGGAGCCTTGAAAAATTAGTTTGTGCTGATTGCGCAGAAGCACAATTTTTAAACTAAGATCAAAACAATCCAAATCCTGAAAACTCAGACCATTGGTATAAACGACAAAATATTCATCTTATTATCGAGGAAAGAAATATCTTGAAAAAGTACAGTAACAAATCCATCAGTTGGAAGAAAAGAATGATAAAAACAAAAAGCTTATTAGACCCAAATGCCCAAACTAACCCCAACCAGTAGGCTGTGCTGTCATCATGAAACAAAATGTCTTGGAATGTGGTTTCAGACAAAACTGGCTTAGTTTAAGCGAGTATTCACCATGGTCGATAAGATGGGGAAAAAAGTTCAGCATCATTAACCACATTCCAAAAACTTTAATAATCTATAAACCTTAACAACTCTTACCCCCATGCAATGTAAGGCTCTGCGATCCTGAGCATGTTGATGGAAGCCTTGTTCAGCTTGACAAATACGCCGTTGAAGATCTGGCGCAGACGGAGCAGCTGCAGGACCTTGCGGACCTTCGGTGGGACGCCGTTGATACTGAAAAGCAAACAATGATAATAATGAGTCCTTGACCAATCCCAACTCTTTATGGTCATACAAAATTATTGCAAGTGGTTTCAGAAAAGAAATTGGCTTAATGCAACATCTCTCACCATTGTCGATAAGTCGGGGAAAGAATGTTCATCATTAACCACTTAGTTTCACATGGATCGCTACTTTAAACATGACATCCCTAAGACAGAAAACCTGATGCTCCTCAATACGTTTAAACCATCTTAACTTGTGTGTAGTGGTTGCTGAAGGCCCAGTAAATAGTTTCACCAAACCCCTTATAATTCTGCTAATAAAATAAATTCTAACCAAAGAATCACTGGGACACCACGCGTCAAGTTCTTAAAATATAGCACTATTATGGATATGACTTCTTTCAGTAATTTCCCTCTGGGATTATTAAAGTATATCTGATTCTGGTTTAAATTAAGCGAATTGCCCAATTAACAGCCAACACCACATTGCTCTGACACCCCTAGCTATAAAGGGAAACCCGTGACAACAGAACGCAGATATAAGTAAAGCAGCGAAGCTTAATATACGGAAGCAGGTGGAGACGAATAAACATGAGAATGATGCAGGGCTAGATAAACTGGACATGGCATGGACAGAATAAACGGATCAATGGATGTGAAGATGGAGATTTGACAGAATGGGTGAATAGAGAGTTGAATGATAGTTTGATGGTGTAACTGATCGATGGAGGGAACAATGGACAGATGTATATTTTTGTTTACATGAAAACAAAGAATGTCAGTATTGGGGATGGTAACCCAAATAACTGAAATCCTTAGTCTGATATTCCCTGGGATGGGGAATGTGGTCTTGAAATGCCAAAGACTTCCTAGATTTTCCATTTCAACACTTATCCAGGTGAAGGAAACAAGATTTTTTTTTTTTTTTTTAAATGGTAAGAAACCTATATGTACAGTCTTTGCACAGACTGAGCAAAAGCTGACCAAGAACCAAAACAAAACGCCAGGAGAACAAGTAATACAAAACTGCAGCGATCCATGTTAATACTACAACATCTATAGTGTCCAGGAGCCACTTACCCTCTGATCCTGATCACAAAGGCCAGCTTGGGCTCAGGCGGCACATAGTAGTTCCCCACTTTGCGAGCCATACGGGCCATGCGGATCTCACGCCTGTACATCTGCCTGTACTCCTTGTGGTACTTCTCAGCCCTCTTGTAAATCAGTTTCCTGGTCACCTTACGGACCTGAAAGAAACAGGGACATAAACAATTCATACGGCTACCATCAGCCTGTTAGAGAGCAGAAGCAACATGAAAATAGCAGCGCGATCCAAGTTACCTTTTTCTCAGCCAGTATCTTCTTGATACGCATGGCCTTCAAGGCGGCGTAGGCCTTTCGCCTTTTTAAAAGGCTCTCAGGGACCGACGGCACCTTTTTTCTGTCAGGACATATGAATTAAAATCAGCGACCATTAAAAACACCAAGTTATCAGTGTGTAATGTAGCAGCAGCTAAGTCGCTAAACTGAAGCAGCTAATTTACGCTGCCGTAGAGCTAGCTAGCTAGCATGGCTCCTTTACCGGCTTTTATTAAAATTCACACACTGACAAAACTCAAGGCGCCATGTGTTGTGCATTATATCGACAGCTTTTCCTCAGCTCTGTCGTGATAAAAATAAACATTTCTTAAGTAATCAGAGACCAAATAGCAGCCATGTTGCCCACAGTTCTGCCGACACTATCTGGTTAAGGTAGCGATAAATACACATTAAAAATCACGTTCTCTAGAAATACTTATATTGTTTAATTAAGTAAGACCTAAAAGGCACAAATATGCAATGAAATATGAAGCTGTAACTATGTAATGACTGGATGCGCTTAGATTTTAAAACAGAGGGACACACTCACTCTGCGTCCGCCATTGCGATCACCGAGAAAGAGAAATTTCCATCTGCGCATGTGCGCCTTAAAGGATTGGCGGGGTGTCCGCTTGGGTGCCTGACTAAAACTAAAGTTGACATTATGTTTCTTATTATTGTTCAATGTCTGGGCTACTTTTATGATTGTTTACATGATTCTATGCCAAGCTCTGACTCCCTAACAACTATTTTTTTAAACCAGTTATCTACTATTTGTTATATCACGGGCTCGTTATTTTATTGAGCCAAAAAGGAGATGGATAACCTTTCCCCTTTTACTTACGTACGCACGTATGTACATCCATCCATAGACATAATATAATATCTTTATATATGTCTATGCATCCATCCCTCCATCCGTTCGTTCACCTGTCCATACATACATACATACATACATACGTACATACATACATACATACATACATACATACATACATACATACATACATACATACATACGTACATACATACATACATACATACATACATACATACATACATACATACATAGAATGGATTCAGGATAGGATGTATACATGTATGCATGCATACATCCTATGTACGTCTTATCTATATCCTATACATATCATGTAATAGTACATAATATATCTATATATTATTATGCAGAATATATACATATATTATGCACATACATACATACATACATACATACATACATACATACATACATACATACATACATACATACATACATACATACATACATACATAGTCTACAACTCCTTATTAAGAGAGTTGCATTTGAAATATCATAATGTAAAAATGCATTTACCCCTTTAAATAACTCATGTGTGTTTTCTTTTTTCCCACTGAAGATAATAAAACATATTAGAACCTGTTTCACAATTTGAAGTCTGCTACAAGATCTCATAAAGTAACACAGAATATTCCAATATAAAACTAAAGAAACACTGACTGACATTCATCAATTCAAAAAGGATTACAAGGCTCATTCTTTGCTTTAGGCCCCATGAAAGCCATTATAATCAAATGGATAAAACACAGGAGGGTGTTTTATCCTTTGAGTGGCAAGTCTGCCAATATTAGTTGCATCAGCAACTCCTCCAGTAGGTTTCATTAGGAAACCCAAGGTCACCAATATACAACTCAATTAAAATTAAATCTGTGAAAATAATTACACTTTGGGGTTGATGTAAATCACAGAAAACAGCTTGGATATTGGTGGAATACGAGACTGATATGTAAAAAAAAAAAAAAAGGCCCAATACACCAATAGATTTCTCTTTGTATCAGCTATATCAAAACTGCCCATATATTTTCAATCGTTCTTTGAAAAAAATATATATTGGCCAGGTCTCCCTTGCAAAAGAGATTTTTAATCATTTAAAAAATGTATGTACAGAATTTGCCAGCATAAAATAAGTCTACCTGTAAGTTATGTAATTCACTAGCTGTTTATTACTACTTCAATCATATTTCAACTACATGTTTTAACTTTTTATGAAGTCAAATAATTATTATACAAATAATATAATACAGGGGTTCCCATAATTTTCAGCTTCTGACCCATATAACAGTATAAGACTTGTGACCCAGACTGTCGATTGGGTGTCATAGCATTACAAAAATCCTGGCCAAAAAGGGGTAAAATAAAATTAAAATAAAACAGCAACAAAAAAAGATATCCTTTTCGAATAATTGGATTTCAGAAGATTATCTCAAAACCAACTACTTTTTGATTCTCAACCCCAAGTGGGTTTTGGGAACCTGACTTTGGGAACCACTGATATAACATATACTAAATGTTAGCGTGATCAAGAGCCAAATGGTTATAGAATTCTCCAAATACTACCAACATTAACTACTACTATGCTTATTACTTTTTTTATTAAATTAAGCCAGCGCATGTTCAAAAGCTGCCACGTTTAACGCCGCTGTAGTGCCCGAGTTAAGCCAGCAGAGGGCGAAAACACCTAACTTTGTAGCTAAAGGTCCATCCCTGGGAGTCTGACGCTCTGTCACTGCTCTTGTGCGAATGACAATCACAGCAATAGGACATTGTATAACGTAATATAAAAATAATAGGTCTATACTGAATTCTACACCTTGCAAGGGCTTTGCAATTTCCTATTACTGGCCGGAGCATCTCTACAACTATGCACATCTCAAATTATTAGTCAGAACTACTGCTCAGTTAGAGTTTAACCATAATTCAATCCAGTATTTCATTCTGACTATACAATGGTATATTTTATTATCCCTTCCTGCCAGAAAGTCATATGTCAATTCATGTGCAAATTGAAATTTAGGCAATAGCTAAGGGAAGTCAGAATAACTGATCCCATAATAATTGATCAACGACTGGCTGTTGAGTAAGCAGCCCTGTTAACTTTTCTATAGACAACTGCAGGGTGCATGCAGCTTTCAATTGTTGGCAATCGGTTAGTCCCGCCCCCTACAAAGAGGCTAGACATCTGATTGGTTGGCGGAGGTTGCACAACATCGACATGATGTAAGGTGATGTAAGGTGTCCCCGTTATGCATTCGGCGGGAATGTCCCTTTAATTACCCCCTATGTAATTAAATAAATGTTTAATTAAGGTTTCAGGATTGTGGTTGATTAAAATGATGTGTGCCAAGTAAAGCAATTTCACCCTGGAGATAGTCAAGACTGGAACTTGTTTAATATCTCATGAAAATCTGGACAATGATATGGTCTTTTTGTGTGTGGATCTGCCTACTATGAGTAACACCACACTAGATTTTAAGTTTTCCAAAGACCATCATGCTGTCGAGATGTTTTACAACACCTTTAGAGCAGGAGCTCTCCTTTTGTTGTGTCACAAAGCGGGGTGTGCAGCAGAGCCCTCATGAAGACGGTTCTGACCAATCCCAACCCCAAAATCCACAATGGCTGCGTTTAAAACAATTATTTACAGTAATATATTAAATGTGTGGAAGTTTCTGTCTCCCAAACTTTCGCTATTTGGATATACTTACTTTCCACACCATATTTTTTAGTACCACTGAAGACAGGACAAATATACCCCCTTTTGGTCCTTGTGCCAAAGCCTGAGAGCTATTTCTCAGACTGGAATCAAAACCACTATAGTTAAAATAAAGAATAAAACAAAGCTAAAACATAAACAGGTCTGCTGTAGGTAGTCCTTATTGGGTGCCACCTACTTGACTTTTACGAAGAAGAATAATTTCCTTTTAAGTGTTAGGGGGGGGGGGGGGGGGGGTCCAAACAGAACAGCAACAGATTATTGTAAAGACATTTGCCTTACATCACCTACTGAGTGTAGTGTAGGGAGCTGGCACTACAGTCTGTCAGGCGCCCACTCCTATTGGGTCTGGCGTTGGATGGGTGGACTGAATAAATAGCGAGTGAGATGCGGATCTGAATGACATGAGATGTGGAGCCGCAGCAGCAGCAGCAGCAGCAGAGAGGGTAGGAGACGCAATCCATAGTAGCTGCTCGACAGTCACCACTGATCAACGCTCAACAGGCGACCGGACTCTGAGCTGAACTCTCTTTTTCTCTCTTATAATCCGAGCTCTTTGCGTGCGCTCCTCCACCACTTTCCTGTCTCAGCGCTCTGATCCAAGTTGTCTTGGTGAAACCCTACCCCTCTGCTGCTAACAGGTTGAAAAAAAAAAATACAACAACAAAAAAAAACAAAAAACAAGGAGCTACATTATTATTATTTTTTATTTATTTATCTTTTTTTTCGTGGCGCGTCTTAATATTGTCGCTCGTCTGAAATCCAAGATGATGATGATGATCGTCGCGGAGTTCTTCGTGGTCATCCTGAAGGTGCTCTGGGCGTTTGTGACAGCCGGGGCCAGATGGGTCGTGCGACCCAAGGAGAAGAGCGTGGTGGGACAGGTGTGCGTGATCACCGGGGCTGGGAGCGGCCTCGGGCGGCTGTTCGCCAAGGAGTTCGCCCGGCGGCGAGCGATCCTGGTCCTGTGGGACATAAACAGCCAGAGCAACGAGGAAACGGCGGAGATGGTGCGGCAGATATACCGCGAAACGGAGACTCCCATCGCCGAAGACGGTAAGTCAATAACATATATATATATATATATATATATATATATATATATATATATATATATATATATATATATATATATATATATATATATATATCGGACGATTTTTTCTTTGATTGGCTCTGACAATTGGTTACAGTGCAAAGAGGCAGGTTTTGGTTTGAAATCAATGTTGGAGTTTCAAGTTATATTTGAACGGAAGCTCGAAGTAGCCAGAGATACAATGATCATACCTCCAGCGATTGGAGTCAGATAATTGTTCCCCCCTGACCAACTCCAATCAGTTTCCAGTGGGTGGAATGCTCAGAATAAGAGATTTTGTTGAACTCACGCTAATCATTTTTTTAAAGTGTAATACAAATCTGAATAAAAAAAAAAAGGTTAGGGATACGCACTTTGACGCATGGATGGCGATAATCTCGTCTTTCATTCATTCGTCCGTTGGATTTAAAACCACTTCTATAAATAAATAAAAAAAACTGCAGCCCTTGTTTTCTTTTATTTATTTTTTTACGTTATAGGCCTTTGTGGAAAAAAAAAAATAGTGTCAGCCAGGAAAAGCCTGACAGTAAAACCCGAGCTGAAACGTGATTTCTTGTGAGCATTTTCATAAAACAGGTCGCACGTGACAACATATTTGTCCTTATGCGTTCACATAATTGACTTTATCCTTCCTGCTCAACCTCAATTCACCCCTTTTCCTCCTTTCCGACGTGCAGGACCCGTTGGAGGAGTGGAGGAGGTCCCCGCGTTTAAGCCCCAGGTCTACACCTATGTGTGTGACGTGGGCAAGCGTGAGAGTGTGTATTCCACAGCGGAGAAGGTGCGGCGGGAGGTGGGAGAGGTGGACATACTGATCAACAACGCCGGCGTGGTCTCAGGCCACCACCTTCTGGAGTGCCCCGACGAGCTGATCGAGCGCACCATGGTGGTCAATTGTCACGCACACTTCTGGGTGAGCTTCTCACAGAACATGGTTTATTTTGTCTGTTTGGGGGTCTTACCGTGTGATAAACCGTATAAATCTGTAGCAGTTTCATCAGCAATGTGATAATGTGATAATGTGATGCCAGTCCCCCCCCCTCCACCCCAGTTGTGATTCCCTTGCCTAATCTCTTACTCCACCCCATGATCTTGCAGCGAAAAAAAAAAAATCAAAGCAATCTTTCTAAATTCCTTGCTGACTGAGAAAGTCAAAGTATGTGGCCATAAATAGACATCCTTCATGTTTACTTTGCAGCTAAACGTCTGCCACTGGAAAGTCACAAGGTTGTTCTTTGATGAAACTTTCCCTGTACTCGCTGCTGATTCCTGTGATATGGAAGCCCTTCCTTTATCCTCGTGTGATGGAAGCGAGGCTCCGCATAAGCCTCAGATCGGTTCAGCACATTTTGTTGGCAGGTGATGATTTGATGGGGATCTGTATCAGATCTTCTTTTGGCCCCGCTCCCGGGGGGCCTTCCTCTGCCTTCTCATCTCCAAAGGAACATTTTGTGCACTTAAATGTGTTCCTCTTCAGTTAAACATGAGCTGCAGTGTAGTTCAGAAACAGAATATGATGGGGGCATATGGAGAGACAAAAGTGCCACTTTGTAATCGGTGAATAAAATCATTATTACTTCGTCAGAATTAAAAATGTGTATAAAAACATACTAAAGAATAATAATTTATTAGACACATACGTAAATAACTATATCATAAGAAATAAGGGTGAAAAAAATCAACAATTCTTTGTTGTAGATTTTTGCTTTCTTTTTAAATTATCTAATGATACATCGAAGTAATAGTTTAAGGATTTATTCATTAGATTATAGGGACTATTAAACATATGGCACGCTAGTCAATGGGTGGGTCTAAATGTGTTACAGTGGTGATTGGTCTCAGACTTACTTGCCGTTCAGGGTAACCAATCAGATGTTGCGATTTATTTGATGAGCGACAAAGACAATTGAAATTATTTTGTGGGGCTCAGCCCCACAGGAACTACAAAATAAGTAAATCCATACTGACATTTTTATTTTTAGCGTTATTATTATTTATTATTATATGATGAATTGACTTTTTTATATACTGCTGTCCAAATTTAATTATTAAATTATGGATTAAGTTAAACAACTCTTGAATATATTTTTTTATTTAATGCATATTTTTCCAATAAAATTGTGGCCAAATTCTATGTTTAATTGAATTGTGGCATATATGACCCTCCGTAGATACAGCCTCACACTGTGATAAGAAATTTCATGTGAGAGGAGCCTTTCAGAAAAAAAGTAGATGGATTGGGCTCTGTAATGAAAATTAATTTAATCACTGAGCTGCAGCAGCCACTTCTGTTTCACAGCTGTCGTCCTTGTTCATAACTAGTTGCCTTTTTATTTATTTATTTTATCTGATAGTCCCCCCCCCCCTCCATTTCTCTGTAGAGTGACGTCTCTCTCACTTGGTAGTAGCACCGTCATAGTATTTGTCCCATTATTTAGGAAAGGCAGGGATCGTACTTTTCTGTGGCTGCAGGTTGTTTTTATATCAAAACAATTTCTCAGGGACGCCATGAAACCACAGTGAGTTGAAGTTCCCTAATTGAGCATGAAAATCTCTTGTGTTGTCAGACAGGTTGTGTGTTTCCTCCCTAATGGTCGCTCTATTCATGCGCCTCGCTGCTGGCTCTCCTCGTTTTCTTTTACATCCACGATTTGAAGTCAGGATCCAGCGGTTGGGTGGCAGATTTGGGGATTCCTAATGGAGAGCTGTGTTTGTGTATCTCTAGTATTCTATGGAGAGTGTGGTTTCTTTAGAGGTGGGGTGGAGATGAGGGAGAGAAGAGGGAGGAGGAGAGGGGGCAGATGAAAGAACGATTTAATGAATGGCGACAGGCAGAATGGAGGATGTGGTTCATTAACGACACAAGCTAGATGAATAGAGCTTAGACTAACAGAGACCTGACCACTATCCTCTCACAAACACTGTTGCTCACTGCATGCAGGTGGTAGCTTTTTGTTCTATATTTTTGTTTTTTTTCCCCCCCGTCTAATGTGTTGTTGGATGGGTTAACTTTTCCCTTTATGACTCATCAGACAGACTTTAGTTTAGGTTTTGGGAAAAATGTATTGTCGTGATTTAAAATGTCATTCCCAAGAGTGTCTGCACCAAAGGGACATCAGCTCAAAACAGCATTAAAACACAAACATCTCATAAAACATAAAGGTTCATTGAAATTTAAGCAATAAAGGCAATATAGTCAGCTGATACCTTAAGTATAATCCGATCTTCAACTAAATTATAAGTCAAAACACCTGCATCTTGATGCTTGAGCATAAAAAATGTTTGTTTAAGCAAAGTCATTGATATTTGTTACTTCAGATTCAGCTGTTTGTTTAAACACTGGACTGTTACTCAGATTAAATGAAACGTGCAACTGAGTACGGTGACCTGAAGGTGTACAAAATGTGCATTGATAATTGTGCATCAAAACAGTGACATGTCTACAAAATGGGAAAAACCTGTACAATTTACACCAGGGATGTAAACAATGTATAGTTTGTTGGCAGCAGTTATAAAGCTGACCATACAATGCTAGAATACAATATACAGTTATAGGTCAGAGTTTTAACGCATACATACAAATTACTTCCAAACAACTAGACAGACATAAATGAAGCAGCTTTGTATTAGATTCCAAAGAAAATCTGAAGATGAAACTGCTTTTGAAAAGATTAAGATAAAATGCTGTCACTTTAAGTGAGACTTAAAGGAAAAGAAAGGAATTATGAATCAAGACTCCTCAACATAATATTTTTTTTTCCAATCCATGAAGAGCAGTGACAAAAAATTAAAAGACTGTGATATTAAGTCAGAGAAAAACTGTTGAAAAAGTTTTGATATTTTTAGTATCAAGACATGGTTGGAGGTGTGAATCCATCAGCATACATGGAAATTAGCATGGAAAAATCAAGGCTCTTCATAAATAAATTCAAGTGGCCCCAGAAGTGATCCCTGTGGTACACCCCTAGTCACATAGAAAAGGTTAGAAAAGATGTCTTTAGGTTTCCCAAAGAGTTTGTTTTGAACTACAAAACAAACTGTTCTGATGCCCTGTTCTGTTTACAAAGAAAGAGATAAGTAGGTTCATCAAAAATTTCAATATCTGTGTTTGAATATCCATCTAGAGATTTTGCACTCATATGTTTCATAGTCCTGAGATTAAAACAGGGATCAGAGTTGGTCCAAATCAGATTTGGCAAGTAAGACATTAATGAAAACTGCTAAATTGTAATGGCGAGGAATCATCTGATCAGTGCTTCTCAAATTGAAACATTAGTTTCATTTTGTGAATAAAGACACATTTTAAAGACTTTCAAGACTGGGTGGCCATTACCCCCCCCCCCCCCACCCCCCACTCCCAGCCACCATGGGAAGGCACTACTCATTATTACCAAGAGAGGGTTATCTTGATGTGTTGGTATAGTCTTCTGTTTTTCTTCCAAAACAGTTCAAACAGCTTGTCGAACACAAAAGAAAAAGAGGGTTAAAAACAAAGCTTTCCCCACATTTAATTAGCATAATTGGACGAGAGAGAAGTTAAGAGAAGTCCACTGGAACAACAGTTTCTGATCTGCACAAGTTTTCGTTTGTTGGACACTGTATCGGGAATGAGGCAATGACTGAGATTGGAGCAGGAAACGGATGGTAATCGTAGCATGGTTGTCTGCCAAAGCAGCCGAACCCAGACCACATACTCCATCTCTCCTCCTTCCAGGGGCCTCTCCAACTCCTCCCAACCTGATTTCAAGGCACTGGGTGCAGCTGGAACGGAGTCACAGAGGCCAGCTCCGTTCATCTGGCTCTGCCACACACACAAACTATGATTCAGTCCCTTTCTTCTATCAAGGTCTTTCTTTTTTTTTAATGAATTTGTCTGATGCTTTCATTAGTCCAATGCTTTCATTAGCCCAGCTGAACATTTGTGATGTTTACTGTTTGCTTCTGAGTCATTTTTGGCACATGGGATGCACAGTCAGTTTGCGAAAGACACCAGAGTTGTTTGTGTTCGAAGATTCCCAGTTATCTAGTGGAACGAGATGAAAGGAAATCAGCGTCAGCATCTTGAGCTGGTTATCCAAAAGGTGGTTTTGGGAAATGTAAACACTCGTTCCCCCTTCCCCACATGTGGAGATCCCACTTCCCCTGTGCAACGGCATGACATGGCGGGAAACGAACCCGGTGCCATCCCATGCACAGGCTAGGCGAGAGGGTAATGGTAAGCTGCTGCTGACCCACTTTATCTGACAATTGGTTTCTTGTCTGCGGATCAGCTTGACAAGATGCCAGGCGACAGGAGCCAAGTTCCGCAGGCAGCATTCCTTCTGTAGACAGAGAAAGGAGGCAGCCAGGCAGAAGGGTCCTACTTGACTAGTTTTATAAGGGCCCGTCCCTGGCCTTGAGCACCTGTACGCCTCCACGAGGCTACTTATCACTCCCCCCCCCCCTTTCCATGTACCTGTTCATGCCCCATCAATCGTTCTTTTTAATTAAATGTCCGATGATGCTAGAAGATGCACACAGGCCAAAACGTCAACCAAGCGAGAACCAAGAGATTTGTCTTATTTATTCATTTTGTAAATTTAATTATAGTTCAATCAAATAAAACAAAAAAGGAATCGCTGAGGTAATACTCATATAGAAGGCATATTAAAATGTTATATATTGAATAGCGCGGTGTTTCTGTTAAAACACTTGGTTTGAAAGCACAGTGAAGAACAAATAAAATACACAATCTAGAAATTACAGTTTTCAAACTTTTTGACTGTAAACCAATCAAAAACAGTCTTAGCCCTGTTGGTTGACGTCATCATAATCATTTCCTTTATTTTATCCTGTTTGCGCCATTAAAATCACAGCTTCTCTTTTGCAATGGTCGCCAGCCCAAGTTAGCAGCAATACAGTTCAACTACAAAAACAGAAAACATTAGTGAATTACATTAAAAAAAACAACAACACTTGAAACACTTGCATACATTTAGACTAGACCCGTTTTCACCAGGCCTTTGGATTTATTTGCAGGAACTAAGTGATGCAGAATAAATTCAGCTTCAAAATTGTTCCAGCATTCAAAGCCAAAAACCCCAAAACTTTCTTTCCCAGTTTAGTTCGCTGCCTTAAAAGCATAATTTCAAATGTCCTTTGAATAAAAATAGTGGTTCCCTTGTATCCATATAAAAATATAGAACTAAAAAGACACTTGAAGGTGCATGCATAGAAAGTGGGGTAGAGCAAATAATAAGTAAGAAAATCCCAGGAGTAAATCTAAAAGCCTCATAACATACATTATCACGAGCATTCAAAGATAGTTAGCCATTGCATTCACTTCCAGTTTAGTTTCCCCATAGTTGGTGACATGCAAAATGGTTCAATCTACCAGCAAGCAAGAGTAATAAAGTAAATTTAAAACACCTTATATGTAACAGAGCTATTTTTGCATACTGTCAAAGACATGTTGGATATACTCAAACAGCTTTGATGGAGTAGGTGCAGAGCAATAAATTACAGTGTCACCAAAAGAGAAATGCAAGGGTTAGTAAGGAATGCTCTGGCCTACTTTATTTATACAAAGAAAACAATGAGGGTCCGAGATCTGAACCTTGTGGAACCTTTTTTTTTGGACCTTCAATAATTCTGCAGTAGACCTCTCAATCTGAATCACATGCAAGGTAATTTGTAAACCATCCAATGTTTTGTTTAATAAAAATAATGTTTGTAAGGAATTCAATTAAAGCTAAACACCAAATAAAAAACGTAGAAAGACAGCAGTGCTTTCTTTTTGTTATCTCCTTTATGACCTTCTGGCAGCAGCAGTTATTCTATGATTGCATGACTGAACTTTGGGAAGTTTGCTTTAGCGGAAAAACAAACCTCCCTTAAAGGTGAGTAAAAATGGTGCGCAACTGGCCTTGTGTTTCAGCCAAGCCATCGTGCAGCTATGTGCTGGAGACGCAGAGTTTTTCAAGGGATCCCGAGTGTTGTACTCATAAATGTTCATTCTCTGTAGATGCATTGGTTCCTGGTTGTACAGCCACTTGCATGGTGGGGATTCAAGTAACTGTAGCAGATGCTGGCTACTTAGCCTTGTCCCTCCAACAGAAACAGCCTTCATCAATCATTCCTGATGAGAACCAAAATCCACTCAGCCCGTTCCTCGTTCTGAAGTGATATCAGTCAGGCTCTGGTGCTCAGAAGGGTTTTCACTCCCTCTCCTTCGTTCTCTCGTCCAGGGAGAAGTCAACCTAATTAAACGGCCATCTGGTCCGACGCAAACGCCAACATTTTGTTCATATTCCTGTTGGTCAAGCGCTAGCACTAATGCAGCCTGACACCCCAGCTGCAACAAGCTTTGTGTGGCTTAAATGCTCCAGGGGGGGGGCACCCACCAATTAGGCGGGGGGTGCAGCGGGCAGGGCACCCCCACTTGGACCAAGGAGGCCCGGCTGTGTCAGCGGGTAATTTAGCGGAACAAGGGAGCGCTGAGGCCCAATTACGGCAGCTCTGATGTAAGACACGAGACTCCGGTCGCCTTCACACATTTTGTGTCTGGGAGGTCAGCGGGGGTCATACCCACATGCCAGAGCTGCCATGAGATGCAAGACACCCCCGGCAGGGCGGAGGAGAGACGGGACGGTCGGTCACGCTCAGGCCCATCCCCGGCATTGGGGTAACGAACTTTCCTTTATCGGTTCCAGGTAATGAGTCCACTCAGCAGATCTGTCCAACTGAAATCTGCAAACTGGCTCGAGCCGTAACGCGCCGTGCCAGATCAAGTCATTCCCTGCTGTCAAAACGTTGCTCTGGGAGTGGGAAATTTTTAGGCTGGAGTCAGGTATGGGCATAACTTGAAGTAATTCTTCATCTGCACGCAACTCTCTCCCTCTGCTGCCATTCTGGCTTATAGAGTCCTCTCTCAGCGCTTGCCCAGGGCCCCTGCGTTCTCTTAGTTACCTCTCTTTGGGCCCCATCATTTGATGAGTTTGAATACTGCACCGGCCTTAAAATTTATGTCCTGGAAAACTGCAGATGTCTGGATCCGTTTCAGATCAGTTATACCTGACTGAAAAATATAAACTCAAACAATGAGGTCATTTTTGTTTCTTACAACAGCCTCTCTGTTTAGGTTTAACCTCGCTAAACAAGCAGAAAGGCATCTACAACACATAAGTTAATCTCTGGGTGCAGTTTTAATGAGTTTATTTTTTTTTTTTCGCCCCCCCTCCCTGCTCTAGTGCTTCCAGGGTTGTACTACCTGGTACCATGCTCACGCTGGCTCTGTTCTCCCCTTCTGTAAATGTTTATGAAGGAGTATGGATCATTTCTCTGGCAAGGCGTTCAGATCATAAAACTGTTGCCTTTCATTTATTTCCTCACAGATTATTTTTAAAAAAACAAAAAAACCAAGTAATTTAAGCGTAGTACAATTTCCCAAAATTGCAAGTATCGTAAGAGATCCAGATCTGGATAAGTATGGGGAAAGAAAACAGAATGAAAACAGTTGTTTTTGTTTTAAGATTTTACAAGCTGTCCTATTCTCTACATATTGCCCTCTTCTTTTCTGACTTTGTTCCTTTCTTCATCATTTCCAGCCTTTTTACCAATCATTCTACCATTCCTTATCCCCCTTTTACTCTAATCCTTCTTTCATATGTTCTTCTTTTATTTCCTACTTCAATCATCCCTCCATTCAATAGTTGATTCCTTCGTCTTTTTGTTCCTTCCTTCCTTGACACATCGTTTCTTATCTTCCTTCCCTCAATCCTCCTGTCCTTCAATCATTTGGTTCCTCTTCCCTTTCTTGCTTACCCGAATCATTCTTTCGTTTAACCCTTCCTTCCTCTTCTTCACACTCCTTTTTTTCAGGTTCTTTATTTAAAGCCCAGCCTCTGTGTAAAGATTAAGAGTAAAGCCAAAGTCGATGAAAACTTCAGCAACATTTGAAGGTTCAGGAGCATACTTTATTGACAGACCAACGCGTTTCGCGTTTTGTGGCCTTCTTCAGGGTCGTTCTGAGTAAAGCCAAAGTAAAATGTTCTATTCCTAGAATAAAAAGGACCCCCAAAAAAACCCGGAAAGCTGGAAGTTTGTCCGTCAATTGTGCAAGAACCCTCCCTCTAATTATTATTATTATTATTATTATTATTATTATTATTATTATTATTATTATTATTATTATTATTATTTATCATTTTCTTTTATATATGAAGATACACTGTATATAATTGATGCACCTTTTCCTACTTTTGGCACCTTCTTCTGACTATTGACTGACTATAGAGCCGATGTGACAAGTGAATTTCTTCAATGTGAGATCAATAAAGCCTATCTTATCTTATCTTATCTTATCTTATCTTATCTCTATATTTACCATTACGTTATCGGCAGCAAATGTCTGTTTTATAGCTGTTAAGAATTGAAAGTCGAGCCACCAAGATGCCTGTGTTTTTTTATTTTATCACCTCAGTAACTTTCTTTAAGCCCTTCGGGTTACATTAATTCTTCAGTGTGGCAGCACATATTTCACCTGAATTACTAGCTGAGCGGCCAACAGAAGGGCTTCTGGTTCCTCACAGACCTCCTCGTGGGAGAGTGATTGGTCAGTTCCTATCACTGTCATTATGTGTCACACATGCTGATTGGCTCACGCTGTGTGCAGAGGAGCTCTAAAGTCAGGAGCAGACAGACAGAGTCCCCCCCCCCGTCGGACTCTAACCCTCACCGGACCAGCCTGTGGAACTAGTCCGCCTCTCACGTGGCGTTGCGGTTTTAAAAACCCTTTCATCCCTGAGCTGGACTGGCTCATCTGAGGACGTCGAGGCCGTGAAGGTAGAAGAAAGGCCGAACTGAGCCGCTACAGGTGCCGAGTGAGTGGAGGCCTGCGACTGGTGTTGTCACCAAGTCTTTAGTGCAAGGCTCAACGAAAGGCACCAGATCTGTGTGGGAAAAGAAGAGACTTTGCCGCAGCACTTCCATCACTCCCTCTAAAAACATCCTCCTTCTCTTTTACATCGGACTCATGAAGAATAAACTTTTTTTTTTTATCTTTAAATGTTGTACCTCCCCCCTCCTCCCTCTGTTATGAATTCTCATTCTGACACTTCTTTCTGCATCACCATGGAGAAGCACGAGAAACTGAGAGGGGGAAAGGGGGTGGGGGGTGGGGTGGGGGTGGGGGTGGGGCAGAGAGGATCAAAGAGCGCTGGCACAGACGAACTTCACAAGTGAACTAACCTTCCTCTTTTTTTTCCCCCTCCTTGCCCTTCTGTCCTTCCCCCAGACCACCAAGGCGTTTCTCCCCAAGATGCTGGAGCTGAATCACGGTCACATTGTGACTGTTGCCAGCTCCCTCGGTTTATTCAGCACAGCTGGAGTTGAGGTTAGTATCATACACAGAGACACACACACATCCAAGTCGTTCCCACCATCCGCATGCAGGGTTTTTGTCCCCGGCCGTACGGCGTGCCAGCTAGCACGCTGGGAGCGAGGAGGTTAGGCCCCCTTTCTCTGGTTGTTCCCCCACCCGTTAAATTAAGCAACACAGATGAGCATTTGGGAGTCTCGTATAGATTCCTCTATCTGCAGCAGCGGGGGCGTGGGGGGCCCCCAGTGGGCTCTGGCCCCGGGGCCAGAATGAGCTGACAGCTCCCCGAGGGACAGAGACATCTTCATCACCGCTTTGTGGAAAACTTGCTCCTCATTCAATATTCAGCTCGCAACTGTTTCCAATTGCCATGGTTTTCCTTCCTATAGTTTTTTTTTTTATTCTTTTGCATGATAAAATATTTAAGGGGGGGGGGGGTTATTTATCTCTATACCCCGAGAGAGCAAAACAGAACCCCCCTGAATGTTCAGTTTAAAAAAAATTGTTTTCTTGTTTATTCCAGTAGAAGAACATTTAAGTTTCAAATTCAAATTCAAAATTCAAAATTTTCCCCTCTAAGGCTGTATGAACGATTATTTACCTGTAATAAAGAAGTCATAGATTAACATTAAAGTTTTATTTACCCCTTCTGGTTAGCTATCAAATGACGTGATTTCCGACGTGCACATTATTTTTCGGGAGTCTATGACCGTAAAGAAGGTTTCCTGTGTTTATTGTCACGCACATGTGTTTGCCCTAGCCTTTTTTTTTAAATTTATTTAGTCAGTTTTTTTTTTAACGTTATTTCCACAGCGAACCACATCAAAAACCTTCCTGCCCAGCGGAGCAGCATACTAATGCGCTCGAGAAGAATGCTAATGAAACCATAGAAAAGCGGTCAGGCTCCCTCAGGTTTTCTTTGTGGCCGTATCATTACCAGCTAGGAGAAACCCCCTGAGTCCATCGGGGGCATGTTTGATAATGTTCTCTGGTCCCTGGGTGCGGGTCGGGGTTCTGCTTTTTCCTTTTTTTTTTTTTTTTTTTTGGTAACTGGTCAAATCTGCTCTCTTTCGCATCAGGATTACTGTGCCAGCAAGTTCGGGGCCATCGGGTTTCACGAGTCCCTGAGCCACGAGATTAAAGCCTCGGAGAAGGACGGCATCAACATGACCCTGGTGTGCCCTTACCTGGTCAACACGGGAATGTTTAAAGGTTGCAGGATAAGGTGAGCCACGACACAAACCTGCGAGTGTAAAAGCGTTTTTTTTCCCTTCTTCTTCTTCTAGCACCTGGGATGAGCTTTCTATTTTATAAAAAACTGCTTTCAGAGCGACATTTGAACTTCAAAGCAGATGTCGCTGGTTTGTTGGTAGAATTACGGTACAGTGATTTTGGTCTCATAAGTCAACACTTTGTATAAACATGGAGGGCTGCTTTTTGTTTCCCGGGGGGGGGAAAAAACCTCAAGTCCAGGTGCACCTGGTCTACACCCCCACCACCGCCTCCCCCCCCCACTAACTGCTGCTCTTACGGTCTTCACTCCGTTTGATGGTTATTGTCTGCAGGTGGCTTCACTGTCAACCAATCAGTTGACAGTAATAACAGTAATAAGAACTAATGAGTGGAGCCTCATTAAAAGTAACAATCATGCATAGACTTAATGAGGGCCTTTAACGTGCACAAAAATACTTTTTAGACGCATTACCATCTGACTCTGACTGGCGTTTCATGTCATGCACCAACCTGAAGTACAGTAGCATAGTATTTTGAAATGGAAGGAAAGCGTAGTTTTAGATTCAGCACCCCCGTTAAGCTAATAACGCTAAATTAAATCCAGCGCAAAACATCATCCAAAAATGGAAAGATTGTGGCACAGCTGCAAAAACCTACCAAGAAATAGCCATATGAAAAATTGCCTGCCTGAAAAAGGAGAACATTAATTACAAAATCACCACATGGCAGCTCTGGGGATGCTGCATTGATCCACAGCTCAGATGGGAGAACACCATGAAAACCACAGTGGTGGCACCATCATGCTTGTCTTCATCAGGGACAGGAAAGCTGGTCCGCAATTAAATGTTATAACGACCTTAATAAAGCCAAGACCCAAGTCCAGTTGGCAATCTGATGCTAACAGCACGATCAGTTTGTCAGGTTCTAGTTGTAACTTGACCAAATCTGAAAAACGTTTAAGGTTGTTTTAACACTTTTTCAAAACGCTGTACATGATTTAAATCACAACTGGATTCAATACATTTAAGTAATAACAAAAAAAATGACTGCTCCTTGTTTAAACCAGGAAGGAGATTGAGCCTTTTCTGCCTCCCCTGTCGCCGGAGTTCTGTGTGAAGCAAGCCATGAGGGCCATCCTTACGGATCAGCCAATGGTCTGCACGCCTCGCATCATCTACATGGTTAACTTTATGAAAAGGTAAGATACCCTCTCTATGCTCCATTAGCTCTCGGTAAAAGGCCAATAGAGATTGTTTGCCTTTAATCCTTTCTCTGTCTCGTCTCCGCAGCATCCTGCCCTTTGAGGCCATCGTGTGCATGTACCGGTTCCTCGGTGCTGACAAATGCATGTACCCTTTCCTAGCCCAGAGGAAGGAATTGATGAACAACAACGAAGCAAAGAATGGGATCTAGGGGGCAGTGTTTACAACCGGGGGCATTTATACCTGCAAACACATGGAAACAACCACTGAAGACGAAAGATGGTGGAGGGTGAAAAGAAGAAAAAAAAAAGACTGAATCTAGACTGGTGCACTTGCATTGAGCAAATGCAAAAATTTACCATATTGTTCCTCTGGAACAAAAAAAGCTGCGTACTACACAAAGGATTTATTTGAGTTTTTTTTTTCTTTCCCATAGAAATCAACATCTATATACCATCACTAGTTTTGAAATCATACAAATGAAAAAAAGGTATCCAGTAATTAACTATTTACATAATGTAGTCACCAGCCTTATCTAGTGTCATTGTGGAAATATACAGTATGTTACTGTAAAAAAAACAGTAATCTTTTTTTTTTTCACTTATTTTATTTTTGTAGACATGCACTGTAATTTCTAATTTTTATAATGTAAATTCAGATTTGCTCCCCCCCCCCCACACACACACACACTGCCAGTGATTTTTGTGTAGATTTAATACAATGTTTCCAGCTAGTCACCATTTTTTTTTTTTTGCAGAGGCTCTTTTTCACTCCAGTTTACACAGCTATGATTTACGCTGGTGTGTGCCATTTTAAAAACAAAGCTAGGGAAGCATTCCATAAATTTACTACCATCCCGCCCCCCTAAGTAAGTAATTTTAGAGACATGTAGCATAGTTTGACTTTTTAAATGCATTCCAAATGGGACTCAGTGGCCAAGTTATTGATGACCTTTCTGGAGTTTCTTATATCATGAGAGTCAGTCATTGCTGTTCTGATAAATCCCCTTTAAAGAAGGTGAACCAGAAAATTCCTGTCCTGGGGTAAATTAGCATGCGACTGATAGCAGAATGTATCATTTGAAGAGAAGTGAAGAGAACAGGCCTTTATATGTATTTTTTTTCTCCATTTGTGTCCATTTTTTAAGTGCTGTTCATATTGTAAATTTTTATTTTGAACAATATTGGTTAAAATAAATAAATAAATAACTCCAGCTGAAAAAAAAAGTGTAAAAAAAATGTATAAATTGCCTCTGACGTTGTTCTAAACAGTTAAAATGAAACGTACGTTTAAATGTTGTTAACCTTCGCCCAGATGAGTGTTCCCGCCACATTTGATGTATGAATATTTTATATACTTTATATATTTTTTTAGTTTTGAATGTTAAATACAATACATTCCAATAGGCATCATTCCCTCAGTCACAGCGATGAGCCTAAATTCTCTACCTCTTAATTTTTGCTTTTTTATTTTGTTTGACAGTATAACATAAGCCTCTTTTTGTAATATTCTAAAAAAAAAAAAAAAAAAGAAGCTCCATAGCTGAGCAAATGTGGTTCCAATGTTTAGTGTCTCTACCTAACTTAAATTAATAAAGTGATTTAGATTATTATCTGTGTGTTGTGTTGCTTGTGTGGAGACATCTTGGGGAAAACGCAGACCTCAGCCTGATTTTTCATTCTTGCCTCCTAGTGTGACTAGTCAACGCAGCGCTGAAACGCAACAGTTACTCAGCAGATAAGACGTCTGCGATACCACCGTTGGCCATTCTGTGACTAGCAGGAGAGAGTGACAAGAAAATGGATCTTCTAAATGACTGAAACTGCTTTGTAGCAGTCTTCATTGTCAGGATGACACCCTCCCAGCCCTTTTCTTCTATCTGCAACTACTCTTTTCACTGGTATCAGTGTCACTGTCCTCCCACATTGTACCACCCACTGAGTCAGACAGTATTTAGTTATGGGTGTTGGCTTAAGAAGGTTATAACTGCAGTCATTCCAAAAAATTAAGTACGCCCATCTTTTTTTTTTACTCTAAGCCTTTACATATAAGGCTTAGAGCAGCCATCAGAGAGTATGTTCACCCTACGGCCATAAAGGGGCAGAGAGATATTAGACACTTGGGAAGAATATTTAGCGCGCCTTATAATCCGGCGCAATTTATGGTCCGAAAAATACAGTACCTATGGAGTTGGCATTGTTTTATGAATTTTTCAAAACATAAAACAATTTTTCTCAGTTTTCAAAACAGGTGCTTTCACAGAGGTGCTCACATATGTTGATGATTATTTTATATATTTGTTTATCCAACAAACAACATTTCATTACTTACAATAATAAATAACTATTTAAAATAATCCCCTAAGGTGCAAAAAGTGTAAAACAGTTCTTTGCATGCATTTTTAAGTAATAAAAAGTCACAGAGGGCAGATTTTGTTGATCTTTAGACATTATGCAATTACAGAAACAAATTTAAACCTAAAACCTCACTATATCCTCATAGTGAATATCTT
Organism: Fundulus heteroclitus; assembly: GCF_011125445.2. NCBI lineage: Eukaryota > Metazoa > Chordata > Actinopteri > Cyprinodontiformes > Fundulidae > Fundulus > Fundulus heteroclitus. The sequence continues at coordinate 16,974,080 of NC_046381.1, forward strand.
ACAGTTAAAGAAGAGCACACTTTCTTTTATCACAGACATACAGTGCCTTTCAAAAGTGTTCAACCCAGAATTAAAATGGATTGTTTGACAAATTGCACCATTTCATTTACAGAACATGCCCACAACTTTGAAGAAGCATTATGCCACTGGGAGTGGCAAGCTTGCCCATTCCTTAAGACTAAGCTGCTCCAGATCCTTCCTGTTGGATGGTTTCACTTGTGAAGTCACAGATTCTCCACTACGTTGATGACTGGACTTTGACTAGGCCATTCCAACATATTCAAATGTTTCCCCATAAACCACTCAAGGGTTGCTTTAGCAGTATGGTTCAGGTCATTTTCCTGCTGGAAGGTGAACTTTGTCCCAGTCTCAAATCACAGAGACTGATATATTTTGCTCAAGCATGTCCCTGATTTTAGCACCATCCATCTTTCCCTCGACTCAGGAACTCCCTCCTAGTTCCTGCTGCTGAACCCACATCACCACAGCATGATGTTGTCTCCACCGTGTTTTACTGTGGGGATGGTGTTCTTGACGTGATGAGATGTGTTGGCTTTGCATCAGATAGTGTTTTTTTTTTTTTAATCAGATGTCAAAAAAGTAAAATTTAAGTCTAATCTGACCAGAGCACCCTCCTCAATACATTTAGAAAGTTGCCCATGTGCATTTTGGAAAACTCAAAACTGGTCTTCTGATTTGTAACACTAAGTAATGGCTTTTCTCTGACCGTGCTTCCATAAAGACCAGCTCTACAGAGTGTACAGCTTATTGTGGACCTATGGACGGACCTTCCTGTCATTGTTGTGGAGCTCTGCAGCTCCTTCAGGGTTACCTTTGGTCTTTGTGGTGCCTCTCTGATAAATGCCCTTCTTGGCTGGTCTGTGAGTTTGGGCAGCTCTCTCTTGGCAGGTTTATTTTGGTACCATGAGCTTTCCATTTGAAGATGAAGGATTTGATGGTGCCCCAGAAGAACATCCAAAATGAGGATATTCTTTTATAACCCCACCCTGACTTGTACTTGTCCACAACTTTGTCCCTGACTTGTTTGATAAGCTTGGAAAGGCCTCTGGCCCTTTCAGAAAAGATGTTTATACTGACAGATTATGTGACACTTTGATTGTACACAGGTGTACTTTATTTATCTAATTAAGGGACTTTTAAAGTCAATTGGTTGTACCAGTACTTTTTAGGGGTTTCATAGCAAAGGGAATGGATCCATATGGAGATACCAATTTTCAGATCTTTCATGCATAAATATGTTGTTCATTTCAGTTCACCAACTTAACACTATTTAATGCAGATCCAGCACATAAAATAAGAATACAAACATTTAAATTACAGGTTAGATTGTAACAAAATAGGTTAAAAGTCAAGAGTGGCGAATACCTTTGCAAGGCACCTCCTATATATCTATCTGTCTATGGAGGATGCAAGCATTGTGACCTACAGAAGGTTGGCATAGGGTCACAGTTATTAACATGACAGAGAACATCAATGAGTGACCTCGGTTGCCTAACAGCAAACAAATAACACCCATCCATGCCGTTGCCTCTGTGAAAACCTGTTTGTGTCTGCCTGATAAGCCATCTGGGAGCAGAACAATGAAATTCCAACCATTTCTATTGCAGCTGTTATGTAGCTGACCTTTTTACTTCCCCAGAGAAAAACAAGAAGAATGAATAATTCCATAATTGGTGTCAGCAAAAATGTCATGAGCTAGTTCTTAACTCACATGCTCAACCTGCTGAGTTGTTTGTACAGAGCTGGAGTTGCCCTTCAGGGTCACATTTTAGCTGAGAGAGGTTAAGGGATTTTTTTAAACAAGTGAAAGAAACGCTTATTTGTTCAGCCTGGAAAGTTGTATTATAAAAGCAAATTTGTTGGTTCTTTGTGGTGTAAACAAATTATTTTAGCAATTAGGTAAAAATAATAATAAGAAAAAAATCCACTGTGGGTTTCAGTTTGTCTTGTGGGCCGATAAACTTATTGGTCAGAATTATGTCTGGAAGTGTTGAACATTTAGGTCAACAATTTTTATATTTTGTGTTGTCTAGTAAGGTTCTACTAAAGAAAAACAAGCCATGAATCTCTTACCTGTGAGCAGTAAACCTTCTTAGCACCTTCATTTGGTGGAAATCCTAAGAAAGAAGAACATCGGCTAGTCCTAGAAAGGCAAAGTTGACTTATACGGTCTTAAAACAACTGCCAGCTAATAATCACATGGGAAAGTTTTTTGGCCTTTATTTTATGAACCTTGGAAGCTAAATTACGTTTGGGCAATCAGTTATACAGAAACCAGTGACAGAAAATGGAGGTAGGAGCCAGTGTGATCAGCAATCGTCTCGAAAGAAACGTATCAAAAAACAGAATATGGAGTGCTTACGGTCAGAGTTTTTAAAGGTAAATATTCTTTTGAAGGAAGTTATTTACTGGTTGAATTTTTTTTCCGTTTGGGAGGAGAGTCAGTCTCAAGGCCATGGTTCTCCACCGGCAAAAGTTTAGAACCATGGATCCAGAACATTTCTCCATCGATGGTGTCCTCCACAGTGGAGACAGAGAAGTCAGCCATGGAGATCAGGCTGCACAGCACCATTCATGAGTCCACTGTGCTCATGCCCACCCTGGTGGCTGTGGGCATGGCTTGGTGCTGGGGGCACATCTCCAGACCCATTTGGTTAGAACTGAACTTAATTCACAGAAAGAGACTATTAAAAGAAGGCTTGCCTAACAGACCCAAGTTGGGTGTCAGTGTCTGCCTTAAGTATAAGGGTTTAAGTAACTTGGTGTCTTGTTCACAAGTGATGGCCATATGGACAGACGGACAGGGGCTTCGTCCGCAGTGATGCAGAGAAGTTGAGCAAAAAGCAAAGCAAAGCTCTCCACTTATCGGGCCATCTTCGTTCCAACTCTTACCTATGGTCATGAAATATGAATCAAGTCATAAACATAGCCCGGATACAAGCTACCAAAAGCTTATTCTGTTGGGTTTTCTATACTCCGCCTCAGAAATAAGCTTCACCACATTGAAAGGATCAGTTGGGATGGTTCAAGTTTCTGATCAGGATGCCTCCAGAGTGCCTCCCTTTGGAGGTATTTGGGGCCCTTTGGAATGAGACCTTAGGGGAGGACCCAGAACTCACTGAAGGCAGCGTATATCCCTTCTGGCCTGAGAATGCCTTTGGATCCTCCTGAATGAGGTGGTGAGCGTAGTCAAGGAGAGGGATTCCTAAGTTTTCTTGGACCTGGTAACCTGTGAACCAATCCCTATGATGCAGAAGAAGATGGATGTAGGATGGGAAATCTGATTAATACTGAAGAAACATTCAGTAAATTTCAATTATCTCCCTTCTCATGAAGATCATTAACTCTTTTTGAACTTCTTTGTAAAGCGGACATTGATCTAAAATCTTTTCCATTCACTTTAGGATGCATATACCCCTTAAATTATAATAACATTGCTAGTAAATGGGTTATTTTTGCTCTGAAAACAATTTCACTAAATGAGCAAAGTTGACGCAGCAAATAATTATCGGCTTTTGTGCCAGGAATGTGGATGTTGTTTAGGAGAACAGAACCATGTGTCCTGGCCTAAAGGTTTGACCTTCTCTCTACATGATTGTGACAAAAGAAATCAACACTTGTCTCCAATCTGAGACCTTGTATTGTGACTGCTGGTACCGCACATGAACTTTCCCCAGTTTTCATTTAAAAAGGCCACAAAAATGTGGTCCATCTATAACAACACTGACGGTAAGCAGAAATGAGTGTTTATATAGATTGATGTCTTGTTCTTCTTTGTTATGGTTACGTCGAGTGGTTTCCCGAAATGTGGTGTTCCCTTTGTTTCTTACACCTGGCAAAGCTACAGACAGATTTCTAAACTAATTAATACGATGTGACTTCTGGGAACAATTGGGCTGTTAAAAATGGTCAAGGAATAGCAATCCTCTTTATGAATTGATTTTGACAACTTATATCTCTGTGCAGAACAAAATGATTTCTTTGTAAGTGTAAGAGGATACACCCATGGCAAGCTTTGACCCTACTTTGAGGCTTACTAAAAACCGCAGAGATGACAGTAATCCTCTGCTGGGACTAATGAGAGCTGGGTAAAGTTGCTCAGAGGCAAATTTGAGGTATAATTTTAACCCTTTTGTTTCCATAAGCTCAGTAAACTCCATTAAAGTAAGTTGCTTTATAAAGTCCTTGGAACTAACTGGCAAACTTTGAGTTTTGGCTTAATCCTTATCATAGACATTTATCTGAAGCTACAGGATTCCTCTAGCTTTTTCTGCCCCTGTTAATACGGCTGTAATTAAGAGAACTTGAAAGGTGGTCAATGACACATCATTCAGGCGGAAGAAAATCAATGACACTGGCATTTGCTTTCTGCATGCACACAGACAAACTCTAGCGTCCTCATTGATTTTCATCTATTTTGGGCACCGACGTTCACCTTTCACACTGGCTGGCCCACAAGACAGGCAATTCATCTTGTGTCGAACAGGGGCTCAAGCTGGTCTTCTACAACCTGAACAAGGTTCTGGCATAAAGATCTGCTGCTAATGTACGAGAACAGCTTTGGCACCCCTCAATGGCAAGCAGATGTAGCTGCCAACAGAGTCCATTAGTCAGCGCGGTTGAATCGGACCGCCGCTGTCCCATTCACTCATCCATCTCCCTAATAGGGGGGCGGCAACAGAGCGGCGTTGGTGGTACGCAGGCGGTTAGCGCACCAGTGGACAGAACATGTGGAGGAGTTATGTGGGAACCATGTATAGGAGGATGGAGTGGGAGAAGAAATGAATGATAAGGGGACACTATCTGGCTAGTTAAACATTGCTCCTTCCCACCAGAAAAACAGATTCCTGTTCTTCAGAAAAAAGAATTCTCAAAAAATCCAATGGAAAAAATAAATCATAGTTTAGTTACGAGATGTTGAGAGATTAAGATGTATTTAATCATTTATGGATTGCTACGTTGCAAAAGGCAATTGGTTTGGGGAACGACGTACTAGTTTAGGTTTTGGACATGACCAAACACTGGGTTTTATCCTCCTTTATCCTCCTTTTCCCTTTATAGTCCCACAGAGGGAAATTTTGTCACTGGTATTAACCTATTTTTTTCCGGCAGCACTGAGTGGCAAACGGGGATCAATCTGTGGTCAAGGGTCTTGCTCAGGGACCCAGAGTTTCGAACCGCCAACCTTTACAGCCTCTCCCAAGATGCAAATGCCTGATTCTCTCTAACCACTCCTACAAGTACCCACAAACGTCTCTGTAGGTTTTTGTTCTTAACATTGTTGTAAAAGTTAATTTTAGATTACATCTTTTCAAAGAACGATGCCCAAAGCGGATCTGAATGTTTTAGGAAAATAGTTCTATAGTGAATATTTGATTTAATATGAGTCACTCTATAAAGATGACCCCTATGTTCTTAGAGGTTCTTTTTTTAAGTGTTAAAAACCCTGCTATGGGTTGGTGTGGGTTGTAGCAGACGCCACATGTAGGCCTATAGAAGCCACTCGTTTTTGAAAGCGGTCAGGAGTTCCTTATCACCTTCCTGTCCATTAACTGTGAATAAAAGCCACTAGTGCCACAAAAAAACAACAAAAACAAAACAGGATCCTGCTTTTAGTATCTATCACCAGTGGAACTGTCTTTTGTTGGAAACGTCTCTTAAAAACAAAAGTTTCCAAAGTATAAAGCTGCTGGCAGTTTCTCATCTCACGACAGATGTCAGCACATACAAGATGCGTTAGCCATGTTTAAACATGAGGAGATTATGCAGATGTTGCAGAAGTCCCTCAATGCCTTTGAAGTATTCATGTTTCTTTTCATGCCTTCCCAGTATGAATGGTGGATTCATGTTAGGTTCAAGGGAGTAGAAATCCAGGTTTCATGTGCTTCAGGCCAGATTTACCTTTGTCTTGATGTTTTTAAAAAAAAAAAGAATCAATACTAATAAGGACCAAAAGATTGGGAATGTTAATTTAATGCTCTGTGAGTTTCCCCAAGTGTTCAGGTACGTTTTAGCTGAATTAATTTTAAAGAAGGGCCAGCCTTCACTGTGTAAATGATGCAGCAGTGGGATGCACAAGCTGCAGCCCTAATTGAGTGGAATATGGCCAAAACTCTCATCGACAGCCAATCAAATGATCTACGTCACAATGTCAAATGAGGAGCGCGATGTCATCTTCCTGTCCGACTAAAATGCAAGACACAGGCACACTAGTGTGAAGGAGTTATAAGGATGACGTATGTTACGTCGTGTGGCCTCATGGCAAAAGATTTTAATTGTAAATGACATGAAGACTGTCAACAAAAAGTTGGAAAATTGATGAACAGAACAATTGAGATAAATTTAAAATCTTAAGCCAGTGCTCTTCGCAGAATCTACCTGACTGTCCATCCCTCAGCTGCTTTGACGATGTGGTCTGAAAAAGAGGGCGGGGGGGGGGGGGGGGACCAATCAACTGATCAATCACCACTTATCTTTCTCTACCGTTCTCTGTAGTTTTTAGCACTCTTGTAAATAATTTAGAGGGTTTGCAGAGAGGTAATTGTTGTAGACTACAATAATAAAAAAATATATATACAAATTTTTAAGTTGCTCTTTCTAGAAATCCCTGCAACTCCTTCAGGGTAGCCATCAGCTCCTTTGCAGCTTCCCTGACCAGTTTTTCTATTGTGTCCTGTCAAAAACTTTGGAAAAACCTCCAGTGATGCTCTGTTGTCCCGATTATCATCAGTTTACTGCTAGCAGAAATAAAACAGTCAGAAAAAAACAACTAAAACAGCTGGACTTTGTTTCTTGTTATTAAGATTCAACATAATTGTTCATAGGTGTAGACAAATGAAGATGGAATGCTGCTATTGACTTGGAGTATGTTAGGGTGCATTTTAATCCCCCACTCCCCAAAAAAGACCTGTTTGCTATTCTATTAAATGTTCTACGATAAATGTCACATTATTGGTGGAAGGTGTTTTGAAATGATTTATCACAGTTTAATTAGTTTTTCATTTGAAAAACCTGACATTTCAACTTTAGTGCGTGCGCTTTTGAGAACCACCCATACAATAACGTCTGACCAGGGATTCTCATGAAGTGACAAAGTTATTATGTCTGGAGCTGTTGCAGATGACTAAAATTTCCCAATCTGACGAGCTGTCAACTCGACTCCTCTAAGGGAATTTCTCACCAGGGCTTCTAAAATAAGTTTATTCTAACGATTTCAGGTAAGGTACTGACTGCTCTTATCTACTCTGAACCACATCAACCTGACCCTAAAAAAAAAATCTAAACAAGTTTACACAAACACATAAAAAATGGGATACACTTTTATAGTTGAAATTAGATATCTACATAAACAGTATAAAAAAACTAGGAATACCAAATTTATTAGGCAAATTAAACTATTTCAACAGATTAAGGTGCCATTTATTGGGCACCTGGAAATTATAACCCGGGGTTGAACTAGGCAACTCTTTTTGATGTCTTGGTTGATTTATTTGGATTTTTTTGCATGATCTCACCAAAGAAAGTAGTGTGTTTGAGGTGTTTGCCTTAAAACACATCCACAAGTGTCTCCATGGAACTCAGATTTTGTGAATTAACAGAAAGCAGAACCTTACAAACGCATTATACTGACTTTTCCAAAAGGTTTTAAGGCAAACTAACCTTATAGCATGAAAACTTCTATCTTTAAAGAAAGTGATAAAAATGTCTCGCTCATTATTCTGCCACTTAGCAAAAAGAAACTTTTTTTGTCATCCTAAGTGGCCTAAAATTGGAAACATTTGAGGAATTATTTCACTTCAGACAGAGAGCAGAAATGGTTATGGTTTTTACACAGCATACGTATACATCTGGTTTCAAGTGTGTAATACCGACTTACTGACTGATAAGCTCATAGGCTTCAGGCCCATTTGAATTATGTAGTGGTTACGTCTGTATCCTCCAGTAAAAAGTGAAAAGTAAGCAAACTGTGGCATTGAAGTTTATGTAATGGTTCTGATTTTTTCTGACCAATATAACACTGTCTGAACAGCATTTGGTGTTTTTTTTATTAATTTTTTGGCTCTTTTTTGACTTTTTCAGGACAGTAAATGGGTGAAGAGAGTTCTCCGGGTCGGGTCTCGAATCCATGGCAGCCGTGTTCGAGTCTGGGCTCTGTACGCGGGTTGCGTTTTTCCACCTCTGGACCACCGCTGTGCCCAGCACAGGGTTTCCAAACCTACCGGTACATTTCTTTTATTTCATATTCTTATACAACAAAGAGCAACAGGTGAAAACGATGAAATAAAAAAAATGGTGCTGGATACATAAAAATCAATAATTAGGAATTGGGGATGGGGGTTGAAAATATTGTGTCTTTTGTGTCTACCTGTATATATCATTTGTGTGCACCCTGAGGTCGATTTCACCGCGGTGACAATAAAAGATTCTTGATTTAACAAATATGAAGTAGTCAAGAAAGCCAGACAATTTACCACATGAACTGAGGTGTTTTTACTGCATTTCAGACAGAAACAGCCTTATGACACATTGCACTCACAGCGAAGAAGAACACACATCCTCAACGTCAGTGGACAAAGTGACCCAAAAGTGTCGTTCATGGGGATAAGAGGGGGGGGGGGGGGGAGTCTGCAGTTCAGCCACAGGCTCTCTCTCCCCTCAAACGTTGCACTTTTCAGAGTAGCAGGCATTAAAAGCACCCAGTTGATGCCTAGGCAAGTCAATACAACACACACAATGGGTGTAGATGTGATCGACAAAACTGTTGAGGGAGGGAGAGGAGGAGGGGGGGGGGGAATGATCCACTGGCACAGAACCACTGGAACGGTGAGCACTTCCCGCTCGTTGGAGAACCTGCAAAGCTCTCTGAAGCCTGGCCTCGGCATTCGAGAACATCAGTCATAATTGCTTTGTCTTCAAGTTAAGGAGTAAAGCAGTGCCCCCCCCTAACCCCCCCTCCTTTGTCTCTGCATTTCATCCCTCTCTGCTCCAGTGACACAGTGCCAGGGTGGGGTCGTGTTAAAACACCTCTAATAATAATAATAATAATAATAAACTTCTAACACCAGTTTTGTCCTTTTTGTCCACATAAAAAGAGACTTTTGTGGCATCCTCTTTTTTTTTTTTCTTTTTTTTTTGGAATATGATTACTCTTGCAAAGTCATACACATCCATATAGATAGATGAACAGTTTCCTTTTTTTTTGTCAGCATACAAGGTAAGCTGGGTGACTATATATGAAGACAACAACTACAACTTTCACAGCACTGGCATTGGTTAATTTTAAATACAGTACTCAAGCATTGTTAGAATATTAAAATAACGAAAATAATTAAAAAATAAGGTAACGTAATACCTCAGGAGGAAAAAAAAAAAAAATAAAAGCTACGGTACGCAAGTCGGTTTCTGTCCTAAAATGTTTCTTTTTCGTAAATCAATGGCATGATGTACATATTTGTTTTTAACCATACCAACACCTATTCCAAAGGGAACATATCATCTACGCGGTGTATCGCTTTGGACTTCCCTTGATTTCACACGTTACCATGCAGTTATCCCATTCCTCTGTGTTCTATGCATCAACTTTTGTCACCTAAAATCTGACTGAAATCATCCATAAACACGTTGGGATAGTGTTGTCTTCACATAGACTCGGGGAATGGTGCTTTAGTCGGTCATTTCTCGGTGCACATCCACCCTATTGCATGTTGACAGGCTTTGCAGGATACAGTGGCAATCGGGTGGTGGAGGAGGATTGGATGGGTGGTTGGGGGTATTTTGGGGTGTAAGGTGGGTGTTGTTGGATGAGGAGTGGGATGGGGAGGGGGGGGGTGTTGTCAGCTCCTTGACGACGGCCTTTGAATCCTTGCAGACCTGAGTGGTGGTGCCTGAGTTAGTCTGTTTAATGTCCATCCTCCCTCCCGCATGGTTCGGTGGTCTGAAAAGACAAATGAAGCCCGTGTTAGGGAGCGGGGCGGGAATTTGTCCGATTGCTCTAGAAATGCTGCAAATAATCCCCTCCCTGTGTGGTTAATTTTATCTGTGGGAAATTCCCGGGATTTACTCGGCCTTCTGTGAGTGTTTTTTTTTTTTTATATATAAAAACTGAGCAATTCTGGTAAAGGAAAAACTTTCAGAGAAACAAAAAAGAGGCGCAACTGTGACTCAGATCACTTACCAAGTCCTTGAACCTAATCTGACACTTACTGATAACAATTTACCGGTTATTCTGTTTCACAAGGAGGGAAAATATGGAGAATTTAGTGTGGTTGGGAAAAAAAGAGAGAGAGTTGTGAACTTCTGCTTTGTTGCCCTTTTTGTGTTAGTGATTGGATTCTGAAGACCGGTAGAGTGGAAAATATAGTGACCTGCTAAGGTATCCACACACATTCATTTTAATACATTTTTCATATTTCAACTCTAAACTTCAATGTTTTCAAATTGAAATTTTATGTGACAGATCAACATGTTATAATAGCAAATTAGAGGGAAAATAATACATTACTTTCCTTTTTTTCCAACAAACATGGCGAGCATTTGTATTTAGACTCCCTCAGTCACTACTTTGTAGAACATCTTTTTGCTGCTGTTGACTGCAAGTTTCTACTACTTTTGCAGCTCTGGAGACGAACAATTAATGCACATTTTTCTTTGCAAAATAGCCTAATAGCCTAAGCTTGGTCATATTGGATGAAGAGCTTCTGTTAACATCTGATTTCAGGTCCGGCCAAAGATTTTCCATTGGATTTAGGTCTGCAACGGGGCCACTGTGAGACATAAAAACACTTTGATCTAAACCTTCCATTGTATCAACCATTGTCCTGCTGGAAGTCGACTATCTGCACTAGACTCGAGCCTGATGCAGACTCTAAATGTTATTTTTCTCTACAGAATTTCCCTTTATTTAGTCGAATCCCTGTCACATTACATCTGCACAAGTTGTCTGCCCCTGCTGAGGAAAAACATCCCCCCAGACTGATGCTGCAACCACTATGGTTCACCTTGGGGTAGCATATTCACTTCTTGTGGCTTTCCTCTTTTCGCTCTTCCATAAAGGCCAGATCTGTGGGGTGCAGGACCTGAAGCTGTCAAATGATTTCTCCACTGATTTTAATGATCTGGGTTCCTTGCGGTGCCCGCACCGTATTCAGTGTGAGCCCGTCGTAACAGTTTAGGTGGAGACAGACAATTCTTGGTAGGTTTGAAGGTTGTACCATACTCTTTTTCTAACGATAGACTGAACATAGCTCTGAGATGTTCAAAGTGTAGGATATTGTTCCATGACCTAACTCTGCTTTAGACGTCTGTTCCTTGGTCTATATATTGCTGTTTGTGCTATAATGTTCTCTGACAAACCGGTTACATTAGTAAAAAAACAATAAAAAAACATTAATTAAAACAATGCATTTTTTTCCCTTCCTTTGCTTGCAACTTTGTGAATGAAATGTGGTGAATTGTGAACGACTTCGTCCTTTTGTAAGCCGTCGTAAAAGCGTAAGTGCTCAGGTGTAATTGCTGTCATGTTTGTCCAGCATCACCGTTTGGCTGCCATAACAGTGCTAATGTTTCCCCTTGCTGCTGTTTGCATCCTTTTTTTTTTCTCCTTTCTCCCTACAACAGCTCTCCTGGGGCACACTTACTATGAATATGCTCCAGAAACATTTGCTAGCAATGTTTTTCCTAATTTGCAAAAAACGTGACTGCAGCATTCGTACTTTCCTACAGTCACCCTTCCTACTTCCTTCCCTCGGTTCCTTGTCGTGAAGTAAATACGGGAGACGCTCGTGGAGAACCCACCCCCACCTCCACCCGTGTCTGAATGAATTCGGACTAGAGGAGATAGCTATCATGCAAAACGAGGACCGCTGACAGGAGTGTGTATGTAAATACATACGCCTACTGTGGATTTCCAATTGAAGAAAAATGTTGAGGAGAACTGATAGGTGTGTGTGTGTGTGTGTGTGTGTGTATAGGGAGGGAGCTCCTGATAGGCCAAACTGAAGCACTGGGGATTGGTACAATTGATGCACAGTCATATCTCTGGCCAAACACCTATCCTCCCTGTGGTTCTGGTGCCACCTGGGTCTTAACATACCTTGATGGGGCCGTCCACTGGGTCCAGTCCCTGCTCCGACAGCTGTTTCAAGGCACTTAGAGCAGCCTGAGAAGAGAGGGGGGGTGGGGTGGGGGGGGGGGGCAACAGATGGTCGTGTGAGTTGGGAGGCGGGGGAGGAAGGGTGTGGGGGGGGGGGGAGAGAGGGTCGGAAGAGAGTGAGTGTCAGCCTTCAGCTGCTTTTCAAATAACACTTAACTCTGGGAAACCTGATGCCAGCAGGACACTTTCCCTTCGCTCTCTGTTGTCTTTGGCTTCCCTCCCCGGACTGTTTATCCAGCATTATTGGGCTAACATTTCCACTTTGTGTTTTTCTGGCTGCTCTGCGCTTCTCCAAGTACAACCCCGAGTGACATCTGTGTTCGCCGTGGCGGCGGCAGAACCAGAAGCGGCGGGTCTTAAACACCTATAAATCAAAACCGCAAATTCTCACAACTGGGCTGAACAGACGGGAGAGGATAAACACGTCGCGTGCTCGTAACGTTTGCGCTGTTAATTGCGTAATGATGTGATTATGGTCAATTTGCGGTGGAGAGGGGAAACTTTTAGTTTAAAACTGCGTGTCTCGGCCTCACATGCTGGAGATGGTGTTTGGGTTAAAATTTGTTACGTGTACGCATTTCCGAGATAATCGCTTCCAGGACTCCACCGCTACGCCATAAAATCTATAAGGTGTCTATATTTCTAAGCTTGGATCTTATACAAAATGATGTAATTTCCTTCCCCCGACAGTCTGTGCAAGATAGCTGCACTGGTAGGGATGTGAGAGGGCTTCATAACGCTTTTATAGTATGGAGCAGTGCACACAAACTCCGTTTTAGAGGTAGACGACTAAAGAGGCAAACCAAAGTGTTGCTCTGAAGTGTTTTTAACACTTTTACAGTAAGAACAAAACCTCTGCAGGATTGTATCAACTATTTTACTAGGTTTTATCTATGAAAAACATCCGTTATCTTAACCAGTTGGGTTCTATCATAAAAAAGATCTGTACGTCGACCTAAAGATCTGTTCCAGATGTGTTCTGCGTCTCTGTCAGAAACGTGTGGGCAGATTGTGTAACGGAGGAACATATTCTGTTTTATTTTGCCTTGGAAGTCGGAATATGGGTCTGGGAATGACATCAAGTCCGGCATGTCGGTGTTCCAGTTGTGAGTCATTAGCCGTGCTAGCTAGCATAACAAAACATGTTGTAATGAAGTGTTTCTGCCGCTAATTTAACAAATGTGTAAATAGATCATCTATTGCTGCGTCTGTGGTAGCTTTTTATTAGCAACGGAGCCATTTTGGATTTTCAGGTCCAGACTGGTTAGAAACCTCAGCTGGTAACCAGGACGATTTCAACTTGATTGGTCCTGACCAGTGACCGGCTGGTGGAAACACAAACTGTTTTTCTGATCAATTAAAGCAATCTTCTAAGCTCTAGCGGGTTTTTGGGACAACACACTTCAGTGTGGATGGTGCTGCTGCAGAGAGAAAGGCTTCTAGTTAGTTCTTTTCAGTATAGGAGAAAAATTTTAACACATTTTCTTCAATGTTCTTAGACGTGTGACTTGTTCTAAGTCTGAGAGAGAGAGAGCATCAATTTCAGCAAATAACAGGAAGGCTGAATGGTGTATAGTAAAGTTGCTGTTTTATCTGTTTGACCATTCAACTTTTGTCTGTCATGGAAAATGCTGGATTTAGAAGTGTTGCAAGCATCATGGAAACGTTAAAGTTAAAGCTAGGATCTACGTTATCTAGGAAATATAAGCCGAAATATTGCTAACCCCCAATATGTCACACTAAAGGCAGTTTAAAAAAGTTATTTTCTCTTGTAAAATAGTAAATATCGAGTTTTAAGAGTTTCCTCTTTCAACTAAATGAAGTCAGTGTGATTTTGGTATGTCTGTGTTGTTTGCTGTATACATTGGTGTGACGTTAAAATGTATATATTTGTCATGTTCACCAGAAAGAAAACAAGACATAAAGAAAGCAAGAAAGAAAGAAACAGAAATCAAGAAAGCAAGCAAGAAAGGTTCAGATCTCACACTGAACTCACCGTGGTTCACTGGAGCCCCAAACCTTTAGAAATGGCTTTTTAAACTTGTCCAAACAGATACATGTCAATGAATTTGGTTCTGATTTGTTGTTGAATTTCTGTAGCTTGAGTGATGGTGTGTTGTTTTTTTTAGATCTTTTATTAGAGAGGTCCTGTTTAGGGGACTTCTTGAGGCGTGTCAAAACAAACACCTCAATTAATTGTGTCTTGAGCAGCCCACACCAGCTGAGTCAGGCTGGCATCAATGAAACAGGCATAAAACGTAAACTTTGACTGACGGGAAACAAAAACAAAAAAACGCTGCACGCATGAAGTCAGTGTTATTGTGTTTTTTTTCTTTTTACTGATCAGTTGTCTAAGCTAACGAACATGCCTGTCCAACCTAAAACCAACAATGGGGATAAAATTCAAACTAAGTTATACACACACACACACATATATATATATATATATATATATATATATATATATATATATATATATATATATATATATATATATATATATATATATATATACACATATATATATACACATAACAGTAGATAGATATATATATACCAACACTATATATATATATATATATATATACATATATATATATATATATATATATATATATATATATATATATACACACACACACACACACACAATGTTATTCACTAAACATTAAAATAAATTCACATTTTAAAAATCAATGCACATCTGGGGTTTTTTTTTACACCAGAGGCCAATCCTAGCCTGTGTCCATAACACTCAATTACTGGTATAGTAACTGAGATAAACCACATGTGGCGGTGCTCAGCAGAGAGGGAGAGGTGATGATTGGATGAATCAATCTCATTTTAAAGTCTACCAACATCCATCTGCAACCCATTCTTATTATTTATACTTCATGGCATCCTCATCCTCCTTAATAAGAATATCTGATGCATCTCCATGAATACCGATTTGTGCTTAAGACATCTGAAGAAGTGATTATTTTTTCTGCGTCAGTCTGGTGGAAATATAGAATCGCATGCCAAATGAATGTCTCTATGGAATGCAATATGAACGGGAGGATGCAACAAGCTATGTTCTCTGGGCTTGCGTCAAAAATAGTTTTCAAAGCCTTTTACTTTTGCAGAAAGGAGAAACATAACACAGAAAGAATAGTATATGACTGCCAGGTGCAAGGGTCAGAATCTGGGTTGTATCAATCAATTAAAAAAACTGGATACTTTAAGGTACTAAATAATGTGAGCAATAATAGCTGGACTGACTTGAAAAATTGATACTGTCAGGGTTACTTAAGACTTTTACCCCCAGAGACCCAGAGATTGACTGAAGCCCCACCAAGACTCTAACAGACAATTTATGGCACAATGTGTGAGTTTTTTTTTTTTCTGTGAAGCTTTGACACCCAGCGAGATTTAGAAGCTGAATATAGCTGAAGAGATTTAAAGCGACAACCGTGTGGAACATGACAGATGAACGAATGCTGTTACAATTACATTGTTAATAATCATAAATCAAACCAGGAAAAACTGATGTTTGGGAATAACTTAATAAGTGTGCCAAACCATATTAGGAGAAATGGTTGCGCACGTACGTCTAACGGAAAAGCCCCAAAGGAAAAGCGGTTTAAACTGGGCCGCGCCGTCGTTCTCACACCTTACAAACGGGGAACGTTTTCTCCCGTAAACCAGGGCACCGCGATCACAAACACCTTCCCCATAAACTTCTTGTTTGTCGTATTTATGCAATCAGTTTGAAAGTGTTTTGTCCCTGAGTAAACAGCCAGGGACCATCTGTTGGAGTAGGGGGAGAGGGGTAGTGGGTTAGGGGCCGGAGATAAACAGCCATAAATCAGGGCCTGACAGTGGCAGTGCTGCTGATATACGACAGGCAGGCATAAGGGCCCGGCAGCTCAGCGAAGGACGCTAAGCCCAAGACAAATACCGGGCCTATCTGTAGGAAAGACAGCTATTGAAGAAAAAAAAAAAATCATTATTTTTCTAATGTGATGGGTTGGCCATCGTTAGAGGCCGCCACTTCATTGATGCATCAACACTATAGGTTGTGTTTAGTCTGAGACCATGAAGAGCAAGGTGGAGTAGTTCCATCTCTGTCAGGAAAAAGAAGGGTGGACGCTCTGGGCTGAGACGAGGACAAATTGGAAAAGAAGCGGCACGGATTTGAATATGTCGCTCCAAACAGAAAAGCAGGTCAGCTGGTCACTAAGAAGCTTCGATAAGTTACTGCCGACCTACATATAATGCCCCATAAGAGAGAAATAGGGGAGTTTCCCGAAGCTGCATCCTCATTCAACAAGAGCCCTGCTTCCATTGCAGCCATGGCCTGGGAGTATGTGCATTTTAACACAATTTTACCTGAGTAATTTCAATATTCAATGTCCACCCTTTCCTGGAAGATTCCAACCCCTGACAAGCGGGTTAGGGTTTTCGGACTGTCTTGGGATTGCTGAGGGGCAGCATCGAAGTGAACTGTTCAAACTGAAGTCCGACGGCGGAAAAGAGGAGAAAAAAACTGTGATTAAAGTTTGATATATTACACTGTCAGACAAAACAAACTTTTAAAATGTTTTAGGCAAGAATATAGCTGTCTAAAACTCAGAATATCTGCTCAATTTATCAACATATCGCTTAATTGCAAAACTATGACGTTCTCGTAGATGTCTGTTCCTGCTGCATAAATTGCCAACTCTTCTTGCCAGCTCTATGCTGACCCGGTGTTCAGGCTCGCTTTACCCAGAGAAAATGCCTGATTCCCAGCACATTTATTCACCAAAGAGTGAAAGCTAAGCATTGATTTAATGATTATTAGTCAGCTGATATCTGACAATTTATGTCTGGTTTATTTCAGTGTTTCATTCGTTACAGAGAAATCGGTTTGGCTGTGATTAAAGTTAAGCTTCAAAACTGGATAGTTTTATTTAACTTTAATGTGCAACTTGAGGGAAGCAATGTAAATTTGGAAACAAACATCTCACTCATCTTTAACAGATGCTTGCAACCTTACAACTGCTAGAGTTCCTCATGGATAAAATCGACAAAAAACTAAATGGAGGAAAAGATTGGGCTAATTTCTTACAGCTTCACACATCTCTGTGCTTCATGCCGTCATGAGCTAGGTCTCCATCCAATTCTTCTGCGAATTTTGAACGAACTTTCAAAATATCACAGAAAACAAAATGTGCATCAGAAGTGTTTCCAATTTACTGGTTTACGGATGAGACTAAGAAATGCTTGAGTCTCTTCCTGTTGTTGCTTTCAGCCCTGTTTTTGGGAATATTTGAGAAGATGGCGACAACAGAAACGGCTGATCAGTGATGTGAGATAAATGTTCGCAACGTCAGAATGGATTCAACAAATGTGTTTCCAGCTCCTCTTTGGCGCATTTACGGTTTTTCAAAAAAAGTCAAAAAACATTTCAAGCGAGCATAAAAACTTTTTTTTTGTGAAATTTAGTGAGTTAATTCAAATTTTGCTGTTTCCATTAACCTCTTCTAATGCGATACTTCAAAATACGCATTAAAAAACTTTGATGGAAATGCGACGACGGATGCTAGGCAACACGTTATGGGCGAGTTATGGGCTGGAACAGCTGGTGATGCCTTGGGTTAGTATTACCTCCAACCACTGGACTGGAGGTGTAGTGCAGTTTTCTTCACAATTTCCCCATTTGTCCCCATACATCATCAGGCTGATTTTGAGTGGACATATCATACATAGTCAACTCTTTCAGCCCTTAAATACATTTCTTGTGTGCTTGGTGTCTCTCGGAGTGAAGTAAATAAAAATTTTGTCTGTCCAGGTGTAGATATCTTTATATCCTTTTTGGGTCAAATCTTTCAAGTTGTTCAGTTTTCACTATTTTCTATTACGTTTTTTTTTATCAATTACATCACAGTATTTGCTGTGGAACTGCTAAAAACGGGCATGGAGGTCCAGCTTGCCAATTTTGCAAATCCGTCCATTCATCCATTGTCTGCTTTCCCAGGGGTCACCTCCCAGTGGGACGTACCTGGAAAACCCTCGAATTGAGGTGCCCATCCTGATCAAATGCCCAAACCACATCAACTTGCTCCTTTCAACGCGGAGAAGCAGTAGCTCTACTTTCCCCTCCCCCCAGAAAACAGAACTCACATAAAATGAGTGTGATGTTAGTTGGTGAGCTGATGATATTAAGTTGTGAATAGCCAAAAGAGAATTTGAATAATTCATATCATACTCTATTCTTAACATTCACATCCCATAGTCATCACATCATTCTTAACAATACAATTGGAGTACAAAACAGCAACCAAGGAAAGACATGTTGGGGCAAATGCTCATCCATAGTTGAGAGAAAAAGTGTACCAATATAAGTCTGAATAACAATACTATCAATGCTTTTTGCACAACAGCATCTGAGTGTTTTTGAGGAAAAGGCCAAGCTGAAAAACTGCCCTTACTTGAGAGACGTTACTGGAAAACAACTTGGGGCATTACTGCCACATGGTGGTAGTGTTAGCGGCGCATTGCTATCAAGTATTAGACGTAGGGCCGTTAAAATTGCAAGTAAACCCTGGTGTATTTCACTTACGGTGGGAATGCAACTGGTGGGAATGCAACTGGACAATTCAGCAAACTCCCCAAAAATCAAAAGAGAACCAAAATGAGGATGTTGTGATACTTATACATATATTATGGGGACTTTTGTGGGGTCTGAAAACTTTATGAATCCACAGCAGCACACGTAGTCTTGCTCTCCAGTCTTTTTTTTGGCACTGCTACATTCATCTCATGTATCCACAACTCAGTTTCTTGTGAGCTGCTAATACTTCATACTGGTTTCTTGTGATAGCACCCAAAATCGACCACAAAGGTAACTGAGTGAACATGTCCAGGCAGTTTGGTCTCATTTCAGAAGGTACACCATAGAAATGAAGGTGCAAATGTTTCTTCCATTGCCAACCTATCAAACTGAGATCCCCAGACTATGCTGGTGTGAAAACTCACTCAAACATGGCCAAATTGTACAAATACCTTAGCAAAGAGTACTTTAGATATTAAAAGTATGCATAATATAGCTAATATAAACAATGGCTATGCCTTCTGTTACTGAATGGTGTATAAAGAGCTGGTTTACAGTGTTGTTTTGCCTACAACATACATGTCATTGTTCCCTTATCATTTTGGTACCGTTGACAACATACCCCCACTGGCACATGGCTAATTGCTGCCTCGTTGACTACCTCATTCCTTTGTGTCTACTTTAGATAACAATTCAACACTTATTATTAACCTAGGACTAATTGTCAAGTTAAAGAAGCCCGTGTTCACTTAAGCTGTGAACTGTTCAATCTATTTAAAAGTTCCTAGTTCAAAGGATTGGACAAACAGTGGTCAAATGTGTCAGGTTTGAGAATGATCTGCAACCGTGGCCAGACTCCTGATGTGGAGTGACAAGGTCGGCTCATTTTTCTGGGCCTGCTGCGTTCCTAATGGTTTCCTTGACAAAGGCTTGACTTCCATCAGCGACTAAGCTAAACAAAGGCCTGGTCCCTCAGGAGTCTGCAGCATCAGCTTGACAGACATGATGGATCATTGGATCACATTGACCCTGACAAATCAGTCCCCTGTATCAGCTCTCACTGTTGGAGAACTTTGTTCAATGGAACTAATGGAGACATTTGGAAAATAATGTACAACTCCAAATAGGTTTGAAAAAGAGTAAGAATATGACCAAAAAAAGGAAACCAACATAAACATTTACTTCATAGATCAACACTTTGTTATTTTGAGGTCCTTTGTAGCAATACAAAGGACCTCAAACACTTCTAGTGTTTATGTTTTGTTTGTTTGGCTTTGCGGTTAACGGTTAGCTTCGGTGTTAGCTGTTCGTTGTATTTCCACTGCTCACACTGTATAATTTTAACATGGCTGAGAGTCGAAAGAAGCAAACCATGTTCATGTTTATGAGGAGAAGAGGAAGGCCTCAGAAAGAAATAAAACCAGAGTTGATTTGGGAGATTTTTTTTATGTGATCCCCCTGAAGAGCAGAAAAGCAAGGTAAGACGATCTTGCGCAGGAGCAGTTATTCAAAGAGGGAAATATCGCCAACCCTAGCTTTAATAGGCAATATTTCACCACTAGGTGGGGCTTGAGCACGGTCTATAGACTAAATGAAGATGTGTAACAAGCCACACAGCAAAACAGCATCACCTTTTGGAGGAACATGTCTAGTGAAGAAGTAAGTAACTTATAACTTTATAATGCTTTGAGTCGCTGGGCGTATTCGCCGCCATTTTGTGCCTGGCTATGGGATTTTATGGGCAGGGATCGGGACTAAGTCCTGAGCGGCAGCTGTTTACATGCACGTGCACGTACATGCACACGTGGCCGGACCGGCTAAAGAGACTTGAGAACAACACAAAGAAGATGGTATGTGATGTCATGCAATAGTTCAACTAAAAAGATACCTTTAGATCTTCACAAAAATATTTTTTGTTCTATCTGTCTTATTGCTCCTTTGACCCACTAAATTTCACCAAAACGTTTTTAAAGCTCACTTGAGGTCCTTTTTTTTTTTTTTTTTTTTACTTTTTTCGACAAACAGTACATGCACTAAAGAGGAGATGGAAACTCAAACTCATTTGTCCAATCAGTTGTGACGTAGCGAACATTTACCTCACATGACTGATCATCTTCCTGAATGTTCCCATAAAACAGGGCTGGAAGCAACAACAGGTACATGTGGACAGACGAAGAGGCTCGAGCATTTCTTAGTGAAAAAAATTATAAAAATCAGCACATTCATTAAAACCTCGCACCATTACTGATCTGTGGTCCGTGCCAGAGAGAAACCTCTACTTCCTGTTATTACGGCCAACGTCAACGTATGACATTACGCTTTGCGTCTCCAGGTTAATTCAAAGGGGGCTCAATTGGATTGAAATCTGGTGACTGTTTTAGCTCCTGGAGCAGAAAACTCATCCCTGAACTCCAATACAGAATTGGAGCAGGTGTTTAAGAAAGCAGTCTGGTGAACAATAGTTAATAGTCACATTTCCATCAACGTTATGACATGGTGCATTATCTTGCTGAAAGTAGCGATTTGAAGATGAATACACTGCTGTCATACAAGTGTGGAGACGGTCACCACAATACTAAGGTAGGCTGTGGTGTTTAATGATGTTAAACACCAAGAGGCCCAAAATGTGCCATAAAAACATCCCTCTCACCATTACATACTATGCTATACGCCACATTCTGGTCCTACAACCTGAATGCCGATGCTGAAATCACTGAACCAGGGAACATTTTTCCAATCTGTTATTGCCCCTTTTTTTTTAAACCTGTGTAAATTGTATCCTCAGTTGTCTTTTCTTAGCTGACAGGGGCAGCAATCAGTGTAGCCTTCTGCTGCTGTAATCCTTCAAGGTTCAAAGCGTTTTCCGTTCAGAGATGGCATTCAGCACAGATGCAAAGACTGGGTATTTGAACCAGCTTGTCTATTTTCCTCTTACATTAAAAACAATACTTTTTTCCACACTTTGATAGCTCGATATGAAATCCAAGTTGACCCATTGAGACCATGGGTTGCACCAACAACCATGCCACATTCATAGTCACTTTAATCCCTTTTTCTTCTCCATTCCTATGCTTGGTTCAAACTTTAGCAGGTAATCTTCACTACGGCTAAATGCCTAAACGAGCTGCTGCCATGCTATGATGTGCTCTTTGTGCTAACACACAGCTGAACAGGTACACCTAATAAAGCATACCCTGTAAATAGTTCAAAGGCTTTATTATGGACCGTTCCTTACTACTATGGCTATAAAGTGGGTAACTACATCTTTTATGGAGAAAACGCCTCCACTAATGCAGGAAATGGACTATTACTCCAACAATGTAATCAGTTCAGCTAAAACATGCAGAATGTAGGCTGTTAATAATGTGAAAAGGGGTTTGGGGTAAAATAGGGTGGTTGTTTTTGAACCGCTGTGAAGCAGGAACATGAAGGGGATGCTGGGCAGCTGCTTATGAGGATGATCTAAGGACATTCACTAGACTAAACAATGACCAGAGTGGATTTCAAACAGGGCGTTTTTACAGGCTGGACCTGGGAGGATGGAAAAATGAGCACTCTGTTGTTGCAAAAACTTCTGAGGCTGGATATATTATTCTGGATAGGGCTTGTCTTGTTTTCAAAAGGCCACATAAACCCTTGACAGTACCCACTCTTTAGCGCTTACACCTCAAAGCTCCAACGTAATATGAGCATACCGGGGAGGAGAAAACCCCAGCTATCTTTTTGTCCAGTGCTAACCCTGATATTTCCATGGCATCCACATCACATCTTTCTCTGTGATTTGTCTCCTAGAACTGGATAGAAGAGTCTTCCTTTTCAGTTTTAACCATCTGCGATTCAGGGACCTTAGCTTTCTTTTTTTTTTTGGGTCGTCTTAACTTTTCTCATCACTTGGCTTTCATGTGCTCAAAATTCTTTTCTTCTCCCTCTGCCCACATCAAAACCCTGGACAGGGATCACTGGAACATTCCCGGACGGCTCGCGGAGAACACCTGTGTGTGCATGAGTGCCGGCAGTGTACATGTCCATTTGTTAATACGGTGTGATGTGTACATGGATTCTTGAGTAACTACAGAGAAAATGTATTCGGATCCTCTCTTCAAATCTCTTCCTCACTCTCTCTCCAGATTTCACATCCTCTTCCACATCAGAGGCACGGATAAAGAGGCAGTGTGTGCTTGGCGGTAGCTGAGCTCCAGCTTGACATGACGTTAATTCCTCTGAAGTAGCACTTGATCTTTGCCGGGACATTTCTTGTGCAACGGAGCAGCAATTTGGAAAGCTTCAGTTGCTAAATAAACTAAGAGGAATTCAGCTTGATTCCTGAGTGCGTCTGGATTAGGTCGGCCTAACTACACACCACAACTCCTACAGTGTGTAGTGTTTTCTTTTGTGCATCTCCCAGGCATAATATGAGCACTAAAGGCAGATTGAGTTAGGTTAGAGGGGGAGTGGGGGGTAACGACTGTGGGGCCCCCCAGGGGAGCAAGTCTTTGCTGACATGGGAAGCCATAAATAAGGGCCCGGGGCGTAATGCCATGTCATGCGTCATTTGGGCCAGTGAGGAGTGCTTTATCCCCTCCCACCACTGAGCTGCTGAGCATGGCACCTCCTAGGGTGTAATACAAAACACATGGGCAGAGGGCGAGGGGCAAGAGCACCTCCGTGTACCGTGCTGCAGCCTTGTCAGCACAGAATCTCAGAGAATAAGCAGACCCATGGCGGCCTCTGTGATAACACAGCTACAGTGCTTTGTCACAATATAAGTTTGTCAGGAAAGCTGAGAACTGGACCCGGTCAGTTTTCAAGCGATAACATCACATTCTTAATAAGTATCAAAAATAAAGCATGAAGCAAGCTTAACTGCTAAAACTTTTGAGCACTTATAGGGATCAAGTAATAATAGGTATGAAGAAAGACAACCCGGTATTATATCACCTATGAGCAAGCAAATTGTTCAGTATTACGGTTCACTAATTAGTTTATCAGCCAATACCTTCCACTGGCGTGTACGTTCTCTATACTTGATCAGTTCAAGATTAAAAGCATAAAAAAACTGTTTTATATTAGATTTTATGTAACAGATGGACAGGTGATTGAGCTTTATCAGCCCTGATCAGTGAACGGCCAATCGGTATATCCACACATCTGGTCTTGTTCCAGGAAGTGAATTCATATTTAGGCACTGACAGGAAGTGAAAACAAAACTGCTCTTTGTTGTGGAAGTTGCTGTTGTGGGAAAAGCATTTAAAGTGTGGAATTTTTTTTCCGTGTATCAGAGGCGTTTAAAACTGATGCTAAGAGATAGCAAAAAAATATGTAAGAAGCTATTTAAAAGGAAAAGTATTATCCAAGTGGCCCCCTCGTTCTGTTGTACCAGACTTTGTCCTGGATACGTCTGTGGAAAGGCTTTGGAAGCATTGACAGCTCTCGCCTTGTAAATCTCCTTCAAACGCTTGAGTAGGCTTAGCCTTGCCACTCTCTTCCATCTGTGGTCAACACCGTTGCTTCTGGAATTTAATCTGTGACACTTCTTCCTTCCACTTAACTTTACATTAGCATGCTCGGATTAAGCACTCTGAACAGCCAACTTCTTTAGTAATGACCTTTGTGGCTTTGTTCTGCATATGACTGCCTGCTAGACAACTGTGAATTCAACCATCTCCCCCATGATTGTTTGGGGATAACCTTTTTGTACTGGTTTTATGGAATATTTTGCCTTTTAAATTGTATGAGAAACCGAATTTTGTTTTTTTACCAGCTGTAATCTATAAACGTCAAATCTATAATAAATAAAACATATTTCTCTGTACTTAATCCACAAATGAGCTTCATATTTTATATCAAAACATTGATAACAGATTTTAATATATTTTAATGCATCTGTAAATACTTAAACAACTCACTTCAGGATGGCTGAAATAAAACATTTTGAACCCTGTTAAAGTGAAATAAGCACCAGCACTGCATCAGCAGGTCAATAGTAAAAAAAATATAAAAAAAATTAATTTGGAAATTAATATTTTCCCATTGAGAAAAAAACATGGTGTGTAGGCTCTATCATTTGGCTTTACATCCCTTATCACATTCTAGGTCAGGAATGACGAACAAAACTTCAGATGACACATTTTTTGACCAAGCAGAGAAAGTTGGACACTTAGACTTTCCATTAGTGACTCAGTCAATGTGAAATTTTACTTGAGAAGGGCATGTTCATCTATTTTTAGTATTGCTCATGAACAAGAACCAAGATACCTCTTTGGACAAACGCAGCATATGAGAAAAGCATTAGCAATGGGGAAACGCCTGAGATGATACGGAAAATGAAAAGAAAAACACACAGGTCAGTGAATCACCAGCATTCATTCACTGACTAAGCTGAAATACTTCCCAAAAATGACTTTTGGAATTTTTTACATCAAACCACCAATAGGACGCAATATGAATGACTGGACATAGTCAGGGTGGACTACTCTTTTATGACTCAATTGACCAAAAGCAATATGATTACAAACTCTTGCAGATAAGCAGAAAAATATGTGGCATTAACAAGATTACCCTGCCTGTTTGTCATCAAAAACGTTCGAAACAGAGATCTAGAGGCAGAGGAAGTTATTAAATGAAAGGTTGTCAGATTGGGGTCTAGGGTGCACTATTTCTATGCCGTCCAATGTCTCCCAGTGCTTCCTAGGCAATGCTACGGCACACCATACCCACCTGAAGAGATCCACTTTTCAATGCCAGAGGGAGAAGCTTCTATAATCCTGAACAATTGGCCACAGATTGCCCTGGGGGAGGTACAGAAAGCTTCGGGAAGAAAGGCCAGCCTTCAGACACTCGCTCTCTTATCAACCAGGAGATATGGATCGGCCCCAGGGGGTGCTCCATTTCTCCTCTCTGCTTGCCAGTTTTTGGGCCTTTCTGTTTTTCTCTATGCGGCGGAGATAAAACGGCATGTGTCATATAATTGCTCTTTTACTGATAATTTTCCTACTGCTGAATTCAATATGGCTCACGCTGTCTGACTGGTGCTCAGTGGGCCACTGCTTTGGACAAGCAGTAGATTGGGGAGACATAAATAAAATAGATAAAGGTATGATTTTAGTGGAAAGGTGAGTGGGATTTTCCGCAGTAAAGGCTTTATGAAAGCAAGTATCTAAAAGCCCAGTTTGAACAGACAAACTAAAATCTGTAGCACAGCAACTCTTAAATGACATCATCCCGGTGGTCAATTGTCAGTGTTAGTAGGAACCACTGACCTTTTAAACAGTTTCAAAATTTTAGCTTAAAAAGGTGTTTGTATTAAAAAAGGCTCTTTACAAAGGAAGAGATAGCTCAGGCGAGGAATTAATTAATTATAGTGGAAGAATTTAAGAAATAATGGAAAATAATGCAAAAAAGTCACGAAAAGCTTGAAATTCAAAAGAGGAAAAAACTCTTCTATAATAAAATGTATTTGATCACAAAGGAACAATAAGATGTGTCCAGTTTTTACAACAGCCTCACAAGTTGAGCTAATATGCTGGTTTTTCCCTTGACCCCCACAGAGAAAAGAAGAAAAGAACTGAAATGAAAGATAATAGCTGATCATATGTTAAAAATTTTCTCACGCCGTATTTGCCTGGGTAAAATTAGCCTCGATCCTTATCAATCCTTTTTTTATCCACACATTATTTTGTTCCTTTTCACTTGTATTTTGGGACTGTTTACAAGCTGTTTAACACCATTTCCATTCATATTGTATGGGCCACTTGACTCTTGTGAAAACAAATTATTACAACTGATCAAACATAAAAGTCTAAAAGACCTCTTGGTGGTAGTAACCTCACTTCCATACAGTAGCAGTGAATAGAAAATAAATTAAAGTACTCTGTTCTTAAAGCAGGTACAAAATGTCCTCTTGCAGCGATGAAATGCTGCTTGGTCTGTACGAAAGGTCTCTCGGGAGACAGGTTAATTGGGTATGACACAACCAAAAAATACAAAGAGGGAAAATGATTAGCACCCCGGTTTGACTCTTTGGCTTCTATATCTGTTGTGTGTTCGGCTCCAGCTAATGACTGGGAGCTTTACTGCACCTCCAGGAGAGTAAACCCTGAAGCTGCCAATCTGGCTTGCATATTGCTTAATGTAATGCAATGATAAACCTTTCACAAACTCCTTGCACTCAGTTGAATTACACACAAAATTTGCTTGAAGTTATCATTTTCGTCCAGGTTGCATATCATAAAAAGTACCGTACCCACTGAGATGTGCATCTTCTTAACACTTGTTGAAATTGCTGGAGAATTTGAGAACCATTTAATTTTGAACTTCAATCCTCCCCCTTTAGACTAACAAACCCCCTTTTCTTTAGATTTACAGGATAGACTTACAGGAGTCAAAAGGCAAATAAAGAGAACTTCAGGAAGGTTGTATTTGATAGGGTTAAGGGCATGAAAGTAGGGCTAAGCTTACAGTGACAGCTACCAGCTGCATGTAATAACATGCAACTCTCCATCATGACCTTTTTATATATTTTTTAGTTAGACGCATCACTGTGTACCAGACTGGGTGTCTAGTGGACAAAGGTATCTGGTAAGAAGAGAGGACACACAGTCAGACACCATTTTACACCCTTTTAACGTCTCCCCCAGTTGTGGCTCCTTTTTTTGGGGGATTTTGATCACTTAGCGCACACAGGGGATACGCCTGTAAAACCTTTTTGTGCCGTGTTGTAATTTGCAATGAATCCCCCCACAAAACCTGAGTGGTTTTCATTACCCAGCATGCTCTCTGGGCCCATAAGAGGTGCAGAGACATTTCATCTTATAGGCCTATAGGAATCTGATGGGAGAGACTGAGACCCATCGGTCAAGGCCCCTGAAGTGTTATGAAAACTCTACTGTGTTTCTTGGGTAACCGATAGCATGCAGTGCAGATACAGATTATGCTTAAAGGCATGTTTATTCAAAACAATAAATTCCAGTATGCTTATATCAAGAGGCAAGCTTTGGTGGCTAAGACGTATTGAACCCAGCTAGTTTTCTCATGATCAGGTCAAGTTGGCTATAGATTGATAGCCAAAACTGAAACGTAATGAGGAAACAGTGCAAGTGCGGCATTGCTAAGTTCAATTTGAGTAGGCAAGGTTTTTACAAAGTGTTCATAAACAACAGGCATCAATCTGTAGACAGGGGGGGAGATATGTTATGGATTCTGTCTGCAAACAGCAGCGTGAGCCAAGGCCAGACAGGGCCGCTGACGTGATAAGGAATCACAGATTAACAGCGACTGGGTGGGCCTCGCATAGAGAATAGAAGCAGCATGACATGATTTCCTTCTGGCTAGCAAGGGGGAGGGAACCAAATCTTATGAAATTGCATATAATTTAATTAAAAGGAAAGAAGCTTTGAATGTGCCAGTTAAATCGTTTATGAGAGGCAGGAGTTACTTCCACGCTTGACAGTCTGTGTGCGTTCAAGCTTTCCCGGAGCAGCAAAGCCCAGAAGCTGCGATCCATTATTTACCCGGCATATTGTGATTTTATCCACCAAACCGAAAGGGAGTGCTCAAGAACGAGCGGACAAGGCTTTACGAGCAACCTCACACATTTTTACAGCTTGGCAAACAAGACAGTAAACACCAAGACGGTGCTGTGCTTTAACATGTGATTAAGACACAGGTAATTAGATAACGGTCAGTAAAACAGTGAGGAGGAATTGTAAAAGCAGGAGCGGAGACAGGCCAGAGCGGGGGATCTGTTAAGTCCCGGACACAGCATGTAGCTGACAAATGATAGTGGTTGGGTTTCTCATTTCTGCCGCGAAAATGCAAAAAACAGACACTTGAAGGTAAAAAAAAAAAAAAAAAAATGCAGGCTAGCCCTTCATCTAGTCCCTCTGCACCTACGTCGTGGTTAGTTCCATTAAACAGAGGTCAAGGTACTAATGGAGGACCTTGTGGCCTTGTATGGCTGTAGATCCCACCCTTCCACAAACACTTCAACAACCACTACTCCCCTGTTCTCTTATAAATCAAACATACTTCATTGACACTGTCGGAGTCCTCTGATGTCCGAGCCGTGTCTCATTTTAAAGTCCTCGTGGAAGCTCATGTAATCCCAAGCTTACTCATTAGACAGGAGGAAAAAGAGAATGTGGGAATGACTGCAAGAGTCGAAGAGACCAAAAAAGAAAGAGAAAATAACAAATGAGTCTTGGTTTACTGAAAAGCAAGGGGGGATTAGGCATGATGAGATATCGTCTATCAGGGAAAAGCAGATTTCCATAATAAATGTTTATTCAGTAATGAAGTTGGCTTTGTAACAAATCAAAGCATTCTGATAAAGTAAATATCTCATTGTTGGAAGTGCAGCAGAGATTAATAACCTTCTACTATACTATCCTTTTGGTATTCTTAATTATGATGTAGAGAAAAAAAGAAAGGATCGTGACTGGCATTTTTACTTAGCATAACTTAATTCAGTTCCACCTCAGTGATCTTGATGGGAATTTAGGTGTCTTAGTAGTAACTCATTATCTACGTGTCTTTAAACAATCATAGATGTTGATGGACGTAGGGAGAAAGGATCTCCTGTAGAGGTCTGTGTAGCAGTGGTTGTAAAGAAACCTCTGATAGAGGTATTGTATTATTTTGCTGTAAAGAGGTTGATCAGGATTTTCTATTATTTTCTTCATCTTACTGCACTGCTAGCTTGTTTAGCCTTTCAAGATATCTCTTCAAACAAAGCCTTTACATGGAAAAAAACTTCAAAGAATGAGGATTGGGTTAAATGTTTTCTCTGTTAGAAAATATTTAATTTAAATGTGTATTAATGGTGTGACCAGATCTTTAAACCCCTTAAGCCCAGAGGGTTTCAGAAGCAATTCCCACCTGAAATTACATATTCTTATATAAATCAAGTACATCTCCAAAGCTATGTAAATTTTAGTATTTATGAGAAGTTAAGGCATTAAAGGATATTTTTGAAGTGGAACCACTATTGCAAATGTCACATTTTCTGATTTAGAGGTGATTAAACAAAGAAAAAAAAAATTCTAAGCCTCGCCTAAATATACTGCAAAACAAACATTACAAAACTACATAAACACCCTTTTAAAAATACAGGAAATGCTTCAGACTTTGTATATCCACATCTAGACTATAACTGCAGCAAATCTGGACTAAATCAACTGAAGCATATGTGTATTTCCAAAGTTTTAGGAGGCAGTGTGCCATGAGGACATGTGATTTTGGCACAATTTAGCCAAATGTGCCACAAGTGTTTTTTTACCTTATAAAAGGAAAGCAGGTCAAATAAAAGCGCTGATTTGCATTGTAAGACTCGTTCTTCACATGACAAAGCCTTTTGGTATTTAGATTTACCCAGTTTTAACAACATGTATCATTTACACAGCATAAATCAATAAAAAATAATAGAAAACCCATAAATCATGACTCATATCCTTTTAAAAAGCTTCTTGGATGGCCTGTCTGCTCCTCTACGTTTCTATGGTAATAGTCGTAAAGAGAGGGGAAAAAAACTGCGCTGCAGAAAGTTACATTGTTGATTGGTTAACGTTGCAGCTCGTGAGAAACTGCCTGTGCGCACATCAGTGAGGACTGAGAGTTTTGTAAGCTCCTTTACGCAGGGAGATTACTTTGCCGGCTCGGATGAGATGAAGATGTGCTGTATCTTGTTTAAAAGGCAGGACTCTCTAGTTTTTAATAATAACAACCCTGGGAGGGGAGGGGAGAGGCAGTTAAATGGTATATTGTGTGTTTAAAATGGTGTAAAACCGAAAGTATTTGTGGGACTTCTTTTATAAACATTAAAGCCTCCTCCTTAGACGTATTTAGGAAAGAAAGAAATATGACTGTTTCTGACCAACTTTTAAAGAGTGATAAAATAGAGGTGCCTCTGCTCAGCCCAAAATCGAGCCCAATGGGCTTGTTCTTGGTATTTCTATATGCTGAAACTGGCGGATGTCTAGGACCTGAAGATACAGTTTGAGGCACGCAGACACAATGGGGTGTTAACACGTGACACTTTGGTCGTAAGTTGTGTCAACCCCCAATGCGACCAGCGTTATTTTGGCCTTCTGAGCGTCTGATGTTGGAAGCCCGAGAATGTGTTAAAGTCCAGATGAGAGGGAGGTGGTTGTGGGGCAGAGACGGATAGGAAAACATTCCCCAGTCGCTAAGCTCATCTCCATAAATCTGGGCACAGGCAGAGAAGAGAGGACCGATGCCGACATGGGACAATCAATGGCCAGTTAACTACTCCTGAACACTTTTTCTCCCTGATAGCTGCAAATATGGTTCAGAAGGAGCATGAGAGGAAACAAAAGGCTTCCTCATAATCTAATTTTATAAAGTCAGCAAAGCAACCAAGAAGCACAATAACAACCAACAATAGTGGTCATTGTTTAACAACTTAGTGTGTTTGCACTTAATATACCCGAGGGGCGGTTTTTATGCCTTTGAGACTAAACATGTTATCCTGCAATTACTGTCATACTGTAATCTCCTTTTTGAGCACTACTGTCATGAATACCTTTTAATTTAACCACAAGATGTGCATCACATATCAAACGATTGTTATTTCTTTTAACAAAGATCTTCTTGCAGAGTTGCGTAATAGTTTGGAATAAGACTGACAGCACTGGTTGTTACTTTATTGAAATCCAATTCATGCATTTTGTTGGAAGGCTGGAGGTGGAAGAGGAATATCTGGCAGATTTCGACAAATTGGTGCCATGATTTGATGTTAGACTGCATTTTGTTAAAATGGATTATATAAAAGAATAAAAAATATTTAGCATTGCCAAGTTTGGTGACTGAAAGGTTTTAAGAAATACCTGTAACTTTACTGCGTCATGATGTGTTAGGAAAATAAAACAAGAGATAGACAAAACTGTTGCATAATGCCGATTATGAAACAAAGTGGGATTATTAGCCTTTGAGGAGTGAAAACCAAAGACATTTTGCAGTAGAAAAAAGGCGATCTTCCTACAGGTGATAGGTCTCACACATTTTCGCGAGAGGGGGAAGATAAAGCAGAGGGGCGAAAAAAAAAAATGAATACGTGGTCCTTATCTTGGGGACCTTTTCAACAAAGCAGACTATCACTCAGGATCAAATGACATTAAGGTAATGAGCCAGAGACACTACAAAGAGCGGTTGGTAGCAGCCTGGCTGGCTGATGCCTCCCATCGAGGTGATGAGTTAAGAAAGGTGTGATTGCTTTACAGACCTTTAGCCACGCCAAATTTGTGTGTGTGGGAAATCACACGTGGAGCCTAATGGCACTGAGGACAGCAAGGCCACTGCCAAACATCTTGTTCCTCTTAACAGGAATGTGATAATGAATCTAGCACCTTTGGTTGCCTTTAAGTTTCACACAAGACTGGCAGGTTTACAAACAAAATGGGAAAGAATGGCACACATCAGAATCAGCTTTATTCAACCGGTTTGTGTGCACAAACAAGGAATTTGACTTCGGTTCCACTTTGCTCTCAATGAAATAATCAAATATAAATATCTAAGAATGGAAAAAATACAAGTTATTAAAACTAAATATAATAATGAAATATTTGTTGAATTATTTTCACCAAATATTACATAAAATCTAAGATATGTTGTGACCTAATTCTTAGAATCCAATTTTTAGATACGCTTCATTAAATAAAGTTTCATCTCCAGTGACCAATGGATTAGCACTATAAAGTCAGGAATATGTCTGAGAGTCTGATAACTTTGCATATGTTTAAAAAGATCTAGAACAGGGCAGACATGTAAGCAGAAGCATGTTAAATGTGTCACATCTTTTTCTATAAATGGGATAAATCACAATTACAGGGCTACGCAAAAGTATTTCTACTCTTTGAACTTTATCCACATACAATGACAAATTCAATGTATTCTATTAGGATTTTAAGTGATACATCAATACAAAGTAGTTAATATTTTGAGGGAAATAAAATTTTTTTTTAAAGTAAAGGAATAGTAAAGGAGTATCTAAAAAGTGAGATGCGTTCGTATTTATCTCTGAGTCGAAAACTCAAAGGAACCCATTTCACTGAAGGACGACTGTTGCTTTGTGGGAACAGTCGTCTTTTCACTAACGAGAAGTTGTGGGTTTGATTTCAAACTCCTTTCCTTCACATACTGGTGTGCCTGTTGGCAAAGCACTTAACCCCAACTTGCTCACCGATATGCCTATTAGTGAGAATATGCTTGTCTGCATTTGTTAGTGCGATTGGATGAATGTGGCTCTAGCATAAAGCGCTTTGAGAGATTAGTATGATTTGATGAAGCTTCAGCCCATTTACCTCTACAATCTGACTCATGAATGGGCTTTGATCCACACTATTCCACTGTAGCTCTTGGTAAATGTTTAGGGTCAGTGTTCTGTTAGAAGGTGAACCTCCACCCTGGTGTCAAGAATATAGCAGCATCTAAAATATTTACTTCCAGGATTGCCATTTGTTTAGCTCCATCCACTTTCTCACCAAGAACAGTCATTTTTATACCGAGTGGCTTTTCAGGGCAACTGATTGCAGTGGATGTTTTATTTAAGGGGATCAGATTAAAAGAAGGGCTAAATAGTAGTGCAAGACACATTTTTCACATTTTATTTAAAAGCACTACTATACTGAAAAGAAATATGGAAAGGACATAAAGAACAAAAACTGGTGCAATTCATTGAGCATTAAGCAAAGCATGCATGTAAAAAAATATCAAATTCTATAATTCAAATTGAATATGTTTAGATATATGACTATATATATATATCAAATATTAGCTTCCTTGTTGTGTTATAATTTATATTGTATGTATGTAAAAAAAGGAGTAAAAACAGAGAAGTGGAAGGCCACACATGCTTGAGTCTGTGTATGTTTGGATCCACACTGTGTCCACACTTTATGGATAAACTGATGTTCCAAGGGGCCACTTAAAGCTATCATCACATTCTTTAATGGCCAAGTTCATGTTTATTCTCTCCCCATAGGTCACCTCTTCCTCTAGCATGCTTAAAAAAAGAAAAAAAAGAGACCATCATGTCTATCTTCTATTTTCTCATTCCTTATGCTCATCAATCTTTAGGGTGCCCACTTAATCAGTTTCTTTCCAGTTTCTCCCTTTCCCGTCATTTACCCGTTCTCCTGCCTCCTCCATCATTCTTTCACTACTCCTCTCCTCTCCAGTCACACTCTAATCTCTCGGTCTGAAAGGTGTTTCCTGAGGAGGGCACGCAGGAAGACAGGCGGGAGTGATGGATCACTCGGGTGGACGCTTCACTTTGTCCTCACTCCGAAGGCGGGAACAGGGTGGTGACGGGACGATGGAGTCCAGGCCTTGTTAAGCATTTATGGAAAGTCGGTCACCCAGCTGCAGCTTTAAGTTGCGCTCTGGTCTGACTATCCTCAGCAATTTTTTTGAATCTGCGCCTAAAGGAGTGCGCAGACTGTCCCGACACATAGAAGCAACAGACGAATGCTTCCGTGAGCCAAATTCTTGGATCATTTCACTCAGCTGTGGTTCGATATCCGGTGAATGTTTAGTTTTCCCCCTAGACATTTTGGCGTTCTTTTTTAAATCATGCTTTTGAATGGAGAGGAGATTAAACAGAATGCAGGGCTGAAAACACCTCTTAGTCCTGATTTTTCCACTAGAGTCATGCAGTTGTCTATATTGATGACAGTTGCGTAACCTCATTAATATCAAGACTTTATGTCTGGGTCTAAAGCTGCAAAACAAAAAAGAGACAAAAAAAACATTACGTTTAAAAAGATGCACTGAAAAAAAAAACTATTTAAATGTGGATGTGGATATTTTTGCCCCTCTAATAATTTAGGACACCTCCAGGTGCTAAGCTTGGTTACACAACACTGGTACATAAAGACGAGACGGACAAGACAGATAAGCAGGGAGGAGAAGCCGTCCGACAGCTGCCGGCCTGGTTGGGTAACACTCAAGCGGGACCCCCTGAGAAGAGCCCAGCCTGGGGTAACGTCTGCGCTGCAGTCAGGGAGGACGACTTCAAACGCAAGGCTTGTTCAACCTCTGGCCCTCTGCAGCTCCCTCTCCCACTGTTCTGCTGAGCTCCATGGGGGATCTGTGAAGACCTGGCCAGCAGTCGGCTGTTCTTGTTGGTCTCTGCTGGCCTCTACGAAAGTTGGATATGCAACACTGCTTGCTTTGTCAAAGAGGTTAAAGCAATGGTGTGGGTTCACTCAAGGAATGGGTAAATATATCGGTCACGTTCCTGGCAGGTTTTTCCAGATTCACCGGAGTCACCAACTGAGGAAATTAAGAGACGTAGGGAACTTTTCTGTCTGCGTGAAGTGTGAGGAATGATCAAGGGTGTTAACGTGTTTTACAACTCAGACATAAAAAGCTTAACGAGCATTTCTGCTGTTACCCGAGTCGATGTTCTGCAGAACCACCTGCTACTCCTGCACGTCAGAGTCAAGTCTTTAAGCCTGCGTCCGTAACCAGCTTTGCTTTTTACATGGAGAGGGGAACATTTTTGCCCTGTACCCTAGCTCCATCAATCTTCCCATCAAACCTGACAAGCTTCCCTGCTTTTGCTGAAGCAAAGCCTCCTCGCAGCATGACCCTGCCACCACTATGTACTGTGGGATATTCAGGGTGCTCAGTGGGGTGAGCTTTCCGCCACACACAGCATCTTACATGTAGTCCAAAAACTGCAGCGTTGCTCTCCTTCACTGTGCTTCCCTACATTGCTTGTGGTAAAACTTACAAACATGATCTAACATGGCTTTCTTTTAACAATGGCTTTTTTCTTGCCACTTTTGCATAAATGGCAGAGCTGTGGTTGACAGACTCTGAAACGTGAGCTGTGGATTTTTGCAGCTCCTCCAGAGTTACCACGGGCCTCTTGGCTGCTTCTCCTCTGCTGCTTCTGAGGACGTTCATGTCTCGGTTTGCGATTGTGCCATACTCTCTCCAATATTCGATGATAGATTGAACAGAGCTCCATTAGAAGTTCAAAGCTTATGATGTTGGTTTTTTTAACTGTATCCTGCTCTAAAGGTCTCCACATCTTATCCTTCACCTATCTGCTGTATTCCTTGGTCTTCACGATTCTGTTCAGTCTCTAATATTACCCTTTAACAAACCTTTCAGGTCTTCACAAACCAGCTTCATGTATGCAGAGATTAATAGCAATCGGGTGCACTTGATGTTAATTAGGGGCATTAGAGTAAATGGGGTAGAATTCAATTGAACCTCACGCTTTTCAGATTAAACTAACAAACAAATAAATATTTTGTGTTTTCCTATCACCCATCCATCCATTTTCCAAACCGCTTATTCCCTCATGGGGTCGCGGGGGTTGCTGGTGCCTATTTCCAGCGTTCACTGGGCGAGAGGCGGGGTACACCCTGGACAGGTCGCCAGTCTGTCGCAGGGCAACACAGAGAGACAAACAGGACAAACAACCATTCTCACACACACTCAAACCTAAGGACAATTTGGAGAAGCCAATTAACCTAACAGTCATGTTTTTGGACTGTGGGAGGAAGCCAGAGTACCTGGAGAGAACCCACGCATGCACAGGGAGAACATGCAAACTCCATGCAGAAAGACCCAGGGGTGTACTCGAACCCAGGACCTTCTTGCTGCAAGGCAACAGCGCTACCCACTGCGCCACTGTGCAGCCCTATCACATGAAATCCTAATGAAATGTCTAAGAAAATATAAAAAAAGAACAGATTAAGGGGTAAGAACACTTTTGCAAGTGGCTTGAAAAATTAGGGGTGGGGGCATTGGACCAATAGGAGTAACCCTCCTTTCCCCTTATTGCAAACATCATATCCATCCTCTACATATTTGAGCCAAAAAGCTCATGATGGAATACATGCATCCTGTAAAGACATCCATTTCTTACCAGCTACCCTGATTATCTGCTTTCTTTAAGCTCCTTACCAAGACAAGGTCAGACACCCAAATTAAATTTAGCAGAACTGATATTTTCTCTTACTTTAGGGAGGTTTGTATAGCCAGAGGAATATGTATGTTTATAGTTGCGTATGGAAACAGCCAAAGGTGCATGGTGTGTGACTAAACTATTTTTTTAAAGCAGATATGGAACTGTAAAGATTAGTTTTGCCCCTATTAAACTACTTCAGTAAACAAAGACTTTTTATAGTTAGGGATATCTAGAAATTTACAGAAAATAGTAAAAAAAACAAAACAAACAACAACCAAAAATGTCAGTGACACATTTTAATCCTGATGCAAGACGGTCAAAACATCATATCAAATCAGTCAAAAAAAGCTCCTGCCGCAGGAAATCAAAGCAGCCACAGCTGATAATCTGGGCAATGGGGGCCTCTGGGACCCGGGGTGACTCAGCTGAGGACATATCTGCACGCTAAGCAGCCACAAACACATCCAAACACACAAAATACACACGGGATCTGGTGGCAGACAACAGTCACCCTGTCATCTTCGATTGCGGGACACTCATGTTGGACTAGCAACACCTCACACAAAGCAGAGTGGGGCTCGGCCCCCCTGCCGCCATGGAGAGACTGCCAGAGAGTTATTTCAGCTCAAAAGAGCAAACACAGAAATCAGTCTGTCAAAAAGGCTTGTAGTCATGTAAAAACAATGCCAAACGCCTTTGTCTGCAGTTTATAATGAACAAATGGTCTAGGGGTTTTAAATAATCTGAACCGGCGTGATAAAGAGCACTTAAACAGAAGCAAAGCCAAAACAGAGTTAAACTGCACCTTTGACAACAGGCCATCTAAGAATAAACCTGCATCAGAGTATAGGGACAAAGACCATAAGCAAGACTATACAGGGACAAAATGTAAGGCAAAAGTTTGGTCTTCTCTTCTTAGTTATGCAGATAGGCCTTTAAATCTATTACACAACCCTGTAACTCTGTTCCTATCAGTTAGAATCAAGTCTGAGGAAACTATTGGCCTTCAGGCTACTTCCAGAAGCCTCCGGGCTCACATGTGTTGGGCAGATGGCACAGATTAAATGGCATGGGTGTTATTCAGCTGTATATTTCTCTCACAGAGCCTCCAAAAACCTCCACATGAGGCCAGACATGGCATCTGAGGTTTGTTCCATCTGCTGCTGTGTGCAGATGATGTGGAAAGTCCTTCTGGCATTCCTTCAATATATTTTTCAATATGTCCTTCCTTCCTTCCTTCCTTCCTTCCTTCCTTCCTTCCTTCCTTCCTTCCTTCCTTCCTTCCTTCCTTCCTTCCTTCCTTCCTTCCTTCCTTCCTTCCTTCCTTCCTTCCTTCCTTCCTTCCTTCCTTCCTTCCTTCCATCCATCCGTCAACTGTTCCTTCCTTCCACCTTTCCACTGGTACTTCCTTTCTTCTTTCAGTTCCTGTGTCAACCAATCCTTCCTTCCTTCCTTGCTTCCTTCCTTCCTTGCTTCCTTCCTTCCGTCAACTGTTCCTTCCTTACTTCTTTCCTTCTTTCCATCCGTCAACTGTTCCTTCCTTCCTTCTTTCCATCCGTCAACTGTTCCTTCCTTCCTTCTTTCCTTCTTTCCATCCGTCAACTGTTCCTTCCTTCCTTCCTTCCATCCGTCAACTGTTACTTCCTTCCTTGCGTTCTTCATTCCTTCCTTCCTTCCCTCTGTGTGTCAACTGTTCCTTCCTTCCACCTTTCCACTGTTACTTCCTTCCTTCTTTCAGTCCATACGTCAACACTTCCTTCCTTCCTTCCTTCCTTCCTCCTCCTTCCTCCTTCCTTCCTTCCTTCCTTCCTTCCTTCCTCCTTCCTTCCTTCCTTCCTTCCTTCCTTCCTTCCTTCCTTCCTTCCTTCCCTCTGTGAGTCAACTGTTCTTTCCTTCCACCTTTCCACTGTTCCTTTCTTCCTTCTTTCAGTCCATGTGTCAGCCCTTCCTGCCTTCCATCCATCAACTCTTCCTTCCGTCCCTCTTTGCATCAATCTTTCCTTCCTTCCTTCTTCCTTCCTTCTCTTCCCTTCTTCCTTTCCTCCTTCCTTCCTTCCTTCCTTCCTTCCTTCCCGTTCCTTCCTTGCTTCCTTCCTTCCTTCCTTCCTTCCTTCCTTCCTTCCTTCCTTCCTTCCTTCCTTCCTTCCTTCCTTCCTTCCTTCCTTCCTTCCTTCCTCCCTAGTCCTTCAACTGTTCCATCACTAATTCCTTCCTTCTTTCTTTTCCTATAAGCAATCAACTTTTCTGAGGGCCGCATGCCTTAGTTGTATTTAAATTTCTGTCTATTTTTACGGTGCGAGGGATGACAGCATCACAGATAGAAACTTGCAACAAAAAATCTGCCTTAAATTGCTACAGGTAACACAACTAGTCTTCTTATGTGAAAAATCCATATGTATAAAACAAAGCCACACGGCAACAGAAATACTGATGGGTGTGGTTCCATATTTCTTACAACTAATCCTATAGTATAGAATACTGTATTGCATCACATCTTTTATCGTATCTCATAAAACATATCGATAGCACTGCACAAAAGCTTTTAGCTCATTGTTCTCATTTTTAATCTAGCTTTTGGCAATTTATCTTATTCATTATTTGATTCATGACCTATGAATCAGTCCAGCAGCCAGTCACTGAGACATAATTTAGGTATTCAATGACATCTATGAAGAACACGCAAGATAATACAGATGACATAAAACAGCTATTAGCTGAAAATTTGGTGCACAATGCATGATTCATTGAAAGATGAAGCATCTCTCAGGTCTTGTGTCATGTGGATTTCTTTTCGGTTTCTCAAACACGACTTTCAGATACTTCAGACATTGATTTTTACTTTTTTTTTGTCCACCGCTTGTTCACTTGCCTTATTATCAAGCTCACACTGCTGCCATGGTCAGCTAAAGGGACCGATGCAAAAATGATTGAAAAAGTCAAAGTTCAAGGAAAATGCTGACAAAGACCTTTAGAGGGTCTAAAGAGCTTTTGATTAACAACATTTTAAAAGACTACAAGTCTGGCTTCATGAATGCAAATCGTAACAGATGTTTGTTTGCGGTTTAAAATTTGCAAAGTACTTTGATTTTTACCACGCTGGCTAATAATTACAATCCCATGCTGACTTTCTCTTCATATGCAGACCGGTGCTGTTGAGTCAGGACAAAACATTTCAGAAAAAACACAATCTAATCAATATAATTTATGAAGTAGTAACGATCAAGCTTCTACTTTCTGAAACTATTGCACCAAGTTGTAAATGCTGTAAGAACAGAGTGTATTTGTGTGTTTTCTAAACCACCATAAGTAAAGAATGTAATAAAATGACTAATGTGTTTTTTATGTGTTTGAAAAGACATTCATGGTTCAGACGGATTCCCTTCCTTCCATATTTTATGGAGAGAGGGGAACAGAGGATTTCCTTTTGGCAAGAGATGTGTATCAGTCACTCCGGTGTATGTGACGTAAAGCTCCACGGAAGCACAGATTATGCAGCAGGAAACCCCCCGGACTGCCGGAGCTGTCACAGGTTAGCGTGTGTGCAGCACCACAAGCAGGCTCCAGGAAAGGTGCAATCAGCTGTTTCATCAGCTGTCAGCAAAGAGATCCTCTTTCTATCTCATCAAATTTACAGCATCTACCTGCAGGGACCCATTTGCAAGCAGAGCGTGGCTGTGTGAGCGGGTGGAAAGGATTCCACGTGTCCCTGGGAACACGTGGTAGGAAGCATGTTATGATTTAGATTTGATGGATTTTCCGAAAATTTAAAACATTTTGTTAAGCCATAATGATCAAAATGACAGAAAATAAAGGTTGGAAATATTTAACTCTATGTATTAGAATATTTCACTTTCTAAAATGAGTGACAAAACGTATAGATGTTCATTTTTTTTTCAGATGTACCTGCACAGGTACTGCAACGGTATTTATACGCCTTGAACATTGTAGCATTTTATCATATTAAATCCATTAAATTTATTTGGTTTGGATTTGATGTGCCAGATAATACTGAAAAGCCATGAAAATTGTAATTTACACAGTTTTTAACAAATAAAATCCTGGAAGTGTGTATTTGTATTCAGTCACCCTGAGCCCATATTCAGCAGCAACCCTTGGCTGCGTCTCTACTAGCTGGAGAAATCGAACTGAAATTTGTATGTTCAATATGACCTGATCTTTATTGATATATCTCATTCCATTGACCGCATGTCTAGCTTAGTCTTTTTATGCTGAATTTAGCTCCGTTCATCTTCACATCACCTTCAACCAGCTTCCCTGTCTCACACAAAAGCAACACATTTACACAGCATGATCCGGCCACCACCGCCACATGTTAGGGATGGTGTGTTCAGGGTCATGTGCAGTGTTACAGAAACTTTTTTTTTTTTTTTTTAAAGATTTGTTTGGTAGCTTTTATTAAATAGTAATTTGACAAAAAAGGAGGGTGGAGAGAGAAGGGGAGTTGATGCTCTGGGAATCGAACCAGGACAGCCTTGTTGAGGACTATAGCCTCTGCACACGGTGTGCCTGCAGAGCACCTTCTTCTGCATGTTTGCTGTGTAGGGCACACAGCCACTCATTGCTAATAACCTAGTTTGTGGAGTGTATGACTGACGACTGTATCATGTACAGATACCCCCCCTACCTGAGCTGTAGATCAATGCAGCTCCTCCAGAGTTACAGCGGACCTTTTGGCTGCTTCTCTGATAAAAGCTCTCCGACTGATTTCGGATTTCTATCTTATCAATTAGAATGTCGAGCTCTCTCCAACGCTTTCCGTTATTCACCACTTTGCGTTGGTCCATCCCAATAAGACACATCGAGAGATTTTTTTTCGTAATGTCGCGGACTGAAGGAAAGCTCACGGAGAAGAGCTGCGACATGCTGGATTTC
Source organism: Fundulus heteroclitus (assembly GCF_011125445.2). Classification (NCBI taxonomy): domain Eukaryota; kingdom Metazoa; phylum Chordata; class Actinopteri; order Cyprinodontiformes; family Fundulidae; genus Fundulus; species Fundulus heteroclitus. Next base: position 17,015,663 of record NC_046381.1, read on the forward strand.
CAGAACCCCTAAAACGTTCCGTGGCGGAGCCGAAAAAAAAAAAAAACGAGCGACGCCTTAAGGTCTGTTCATATGTCAGGATTTCAGGGGCTGCTGACGTTGACCCCTTATTGTTAGATGCCCCCTTTGTGGTGGAACTCTTCACTGTACTGAGCGAAGGAAAAGAAAGGCCCTCTCTAACAGTTGGTCATGCCCCAGTGCTCCTGGCAACAACAGGTCCCAAGGACGCAGACCTGCCTGCCCTATATTGGCTCGGCTCTCCATTAGCGCTGGCGACACCAGCCCCCCGTCAGCTGTCCCATTCGGGGCCGGGCCGGCCCTTTATTAAATCTTTGATGACCGCTGAACAAAGGGGCGTCCTATGTTTAGATGGTAGAATGTAAGCAACTGGTTTTCTGCTTGGGCAACGCAAGACAAAGAGCCTCCTTCTGAATACAGGGGAGTACGCAAGCGAGAATCAGTGAGAAAACTGGAGAGGGAGGAAGAAAAAAAAAAAAAAAAAGAAGAGGGATTTGCCCCAAACTTGGGAAGAAACAACAGATATTTTGCACAGTGATTATGTTGAGGGAAATTAAAGCTACACAGGTGGCTGTGATGCTTTCTCAGCAACAGCTAAATAAAGCAACCTGATAAATAAAGAATAATGTGATATGTAAAACTGGGATACTACTCCACAAATCGAATAAAAATGAAGACAACAAATTTTGCACTATTTTACATTGACTGATGACTTACTTTTGCAAACTATAATGGCCTTTTTTTAATTGAATCACAACATTTCTTTAGTTAAATGTATAGTAATACCAAACTAATACCGCTGCAATGAAACATCAAAATGTCGTAGAACTTCCTCATATTGTTCCTTTTTAAGGTCACACTGATGCAATTTTCTCAATCTTGATCTGATCATTCAGTTTTTAGCACACCAGTGCATTAAAGATATTCAAAGCAATGCAATATAAATGTAATGTCTCTGCAATGCAATAAGGAAAACAGTTCAGCGGCTGCTTTATTTGTCTTTGCTCTTTTTTCCCCCCACCAACAGCTATATCAAAGTCACATAAAAAGAGAAGGAATAGAGGCTAGATATTATATGATATCTTAAGTTAATATTTCCAGGAAGAATTTTGTTTACCGCCCATATACAAAATAAAAGTATCTCTTTCTTGCATGTAACCAAAGAAGACCGACTACTTGAAAGCTAAAGATCAGGAATGTGCCTCGCATTTCCCATTCACTCCCTACAGTGAATCCAAACTAACTGCATGCTGGCAGCCAATCGACCGGCTCGCTTCTTAGTTTTGCATATACACACCTGGTCATGGCTGGCTTGGAGGGTGCTCCCGGTGCCGTGGAAAGTCATTTGCACTGGGGATAGGGTCAGATAGGTCACGAAATCCGTCCCACTCTGCGCATCACTGTACTGCACCTGAAGGAGAAACAGACAACGTGCTTACGACGATACATAAAAGAGCAAAAACAAACACGACATCCCTCAGAAAATAGGTGTCTGTATTAGTATTGACACACACAATAGAGAAAATAATTGTAAAGCAGTATGGAAATGCTTTTTAAAAAATGTTTTACAATTAAAACCCTTAATTGGGTTTGCAGGCCTTCGTACTGAACCGGCGTGACTGATTTATTTATTTTTTGTTAATAAGGCATTACTTTATTAAGTCGGTGTATGTGAAACGATAACAGACATCAAGCCCTTCTTGTTATGCTTCGTGGCAAAACCCATGTTCCTCAGGAACTTGGGGCCCCCCCCTTCAAAGACTCATAGTGTTGAGATCCGGGCTTCTCGATGCCATTTCTGTGCCATTTACGAGACTGGATGTGAGCTGTTTGGTTCTTAGACGTGGCCATTTCGACGCTGGCAGCTCAAGGGATACGGATACTTTTGCGAGGCACTGTAATTGCTGCCACATAGCATTTATGCCCAATTAACCCACCAACACAGAAACGGCACCGGAGAAGAACAAGTGAAAGTGCATCTGTGCGCGGCTGAGAGGGGGGCATCCGAGGTAGTGATCGCATCGTGGGGTGACCCCTGTGAATTGAGAGGTTAACTCCGCAGGCATTCCTAAATGCTGCGCAATCAGGACTGTTATGACACGCTGCTCCTCTGGGACACGCTGCTCCAGAGATGTAAAAGCTTTTACTAACACTGGCTGCTCAGTGTGCCCTACTTCTCACTGGCTCTGTCCCAGTGTTCTCCTGTGGACTTGCATGAGTTTATGTGTGTTTGCCTGGCCTACTTATGCCCAGGACAGCTGCAGGCGTCTTAATAAATAGCATACATAACTATGAGAACCGAAGAAGGGGAAACGTCCGACTAATTCTGCGAGAGGACATCTACGACTCAAACTGGCTTTGTAGTCCATGTGAAAAAGAACGATAATGAGCAGGAAGGTAAGGAGGATGCTGTGTTGTCTTTCAAAAGCATTTTTATGCATTAAAACCAAAGGGATGGGTTTTATAATGTTATGTGACAGAGAAATACAAAGTCAGGAATAGGACCCATTGGACTGGATGCAGAACATCTTTCACCATCCAGCAAAAATGTTTCTATTGGATTTAGGTCTGAACTTTGACTGGGCCATTCTAACGCATGAATGTGCACTGATCTAAACCCTTATTTATTAATTTAGCTGCATGTTAAGATTATGTTGTCCTGTTGAAAGCTAAACCTCCACCCCGGTCTATTGTCTTTTATACACTCTATTCTGTTTTCTTCCAGGATTGCCCTGCATTCACTTTAATTAATTTTTCCCCATCAACCTCGACCAGCTTCTGTGTCCCTGCTGGAGAAAAGCGTCCCCACAGCATGCTGCTGCCACCAACGTGTGTGTGTGTGTTATTTTGCATGCAAGCCCAAAAGTTCAATTTGATTCTTATCTGACCAGGGCACCTTCTTGCAAATATTTGCAGTCCCCCCACATGGTTCGAGGGAAACTCCAAAATGAACTTCCCACAGCTCGCTCTCAACAACGGCTTTCTTTATTCTACTCTCCTATAAAGGCCAGATTTGCAAAATGTATGACTAATAGTTTTCCTGTTGACAGATGCTGCCAGGTCAGATGTGGGTCTTTGCAGTTTCCCCAGAGAAACTTTACTGATTACTGCCATTGTGTAGGGTGTCCAAAGCTTGAGATATAGATTATATAAATTAACTTTAAAGTTTTAACTTTATCTCTGACCTGTTTGCTGTGTTCCTTGGTAATCATGATCCTGTTTGTTTCCTAATCTTCTCTAACGAACCTCTGGGGGCTTCACAGAAGAGCTGGATTTATGCTGAGATTAAATTAGGAGACTTCTGAAGCCAATTTCGTTAGGATGGCTTGTACGAAAACACAGTTGCAATATATATATATATATATATATATATATATATATATATATATATATATATATATATATATATATATATGGCACCAGCAACCCCGCGACCCCATGAGGGACTAAGCGGATTAGAAAATGGATGGATGGATGGATGGATATATATATATATATATATATATATATATATATATATATATATATATATATATATATATATATATATATACATTATTAAATCCACTTTAAAATTAATATGGTGGTTTGCGTTGGTCTATCACTTAAAATCCCAATGAGACACAGTGAAAGTTTGTGGTTGTAATGTGACAAAATGCGAAAAAGTTCGAGAGGGATGAATACTTCTGCAAGGTGCTGCAAAGTAAACGTCAAACTCATCAGTTGAAAAAAAACGACACAAAATTGGATTTCACAAACTTTAAAGGGTCCAGTTTAAATAACAAGCTTGCGGGAAAAATAGAAATCAGCTTTTTATTTCAAGTCTAATGAATGTCCTGGCGCCCAATCTGCATATTTATGTTGGCAGAAATATTTTCAAGTCTTTTAATCACAGTAAGCACGACTCCTAAAACAAGTCTCTGCATGTATTTATGTGCTTATTTTTCTTTTGAGTGCCCTAAATCTCCCCACCGGATCAAAGTGTTATCTTATCAAGAGCTTTGCTTGGTGACTATACATGCTGAGCTTGTGGTGCATGCACGAGTACGAACACACAGCGGCCGTATACGATCTGTGACTGAAAGCTTCCAGAGTGGTGTGTGTGTGTGTGTGTGTGTGTGTGTGTCTTTCTCTCTGGATGAGTTACGATCAGGCAGCCAGACACATGGAAGTCTGGCTGCCTGATCGTAACTCACACACAAGCACAGAGAGATATGAACATGTTTCCACGAAAAACACGAACAACCGTGCGATGCTACATACAGCGCATATGTACAGCACATGCTGGCATGCGTGCGCGTGCGTGCACCCCTGCTGGTGAGATGGGCTCCCAGTGATAAATTGTGGAATGCTATCTGTTATGAGTATGAATGATGAATGTAGTAAAGTGAGCCATGGAAAGAAAAAAAAAAAAAAAAAAAAGCCTTCCCAGACAGGTTAATCTCCAATAAATTCTCCAGATGTCAACATAAACGAGAGAGGGGCAAGAGACAGAAAGAAGGGTGGGAAAGAGAGGGAAAAAAAAGAGAGGGTGACAATACAATGATTTGATGACAAAAGCTTTACGCTGGACGTTTTGGAAATCCTCTATGTGAATGAGTTAGGTGAGAAGGAATTGAGTGTTTGCTTATATGTGACTGCTGCAAGTTCTTTTTCAGGTCTGTGGACAGGAGGCTGTGATATATGGTGCGATCATGGTGAACAGTGGGCACTTTGCTCAGATCATCTGTCAAAAGTCCAGCTGAGGCCCTGTCTAGGCGCTGAAAGAAGAAGCTGTTCTCCGAAAGATTTTTTTTTTTTGCTTTTAAAGTAATACCTAGACCATGAAGACGTAGTGGACCTCGTATAATAAAAAAGAAAGAAAAAAAGAGATGGCGCTCCTTTGACAGAGAGAAAAAAAAGAGAGAAAATTAAGATTTGTGGTGCCTACAGTGATATAAACTAAATAATATTATACTACTGTTTAGTTTTTCCATTTGTGGCCTTCTTGAGAGATTCCTCTTTAATTTACACTTGGCGATGCAAATACATGTGCAAATTTGAATACAAAATGCTCCTCAAATTAGCGAGTCAAGTTTCAAAACACTCATCATACTCCACCAAAAGATAACAAGTCACGGCAGTTCACTGCTTCAGCTAATCTTATTTTGGTTGTCACTGCCAAGCATGGTGGTGGCAGAATAATGCTGTGGAGATGTTTTAATGCCAGCTGCACTGACAGTGGAAGCATCAAGATTAAGTGATCAACTAGTTAGATGGTTAAAACTTGGTGTTTGTATGAGAAAATGATCTAAAGCACATTGGTCAATCAAAACTGGTTCGCAAACAAATAAAGGAAGCTATCCTTTCAGCCATGAGCCGGATCCGATTCAAATTTGGGTTATCTTTCCTTTCCAGCTTTACGTCATATTTTAGAATACATTAACTAAGTTACTTAACTTTGGTAACCTGCCTTAACTATGAACTTAACTGACGTCCCTTTCTTAAGGCACAGGGTCAAATGTGACGTTGTCCACCCTTTGCAGCTACAACAGCTTCAGCTCTTTCGGGAAGGCTATTCACAAGGTTTTGGTGGTGTTTATAGGGACTTTTTCACCATTCTTCCAGAAGCACATTTATGAGACGCTGTTGTTGGACTAGAAGGCCTGGCTCTCAGTCCCCGCTCTAATTCATCTCAAAGATGTTCTATCGGGTTGAGGTCAGGACTCTGTTCAGGCCGGTCAAGGCCATCCACACCAAACTCCCTCATCCATGTCTTTATGGACCTTGGTTTGTGCACTGTTGCACCAGACTTTTTGGAAGAGGAAGGTGCCATCTCCAAACTGTTCCTACAAAGTTGGCAGCATGGAGTTGTTCAAAATATCTTGGGATGCTGAAGCATTCAGAGATCCTTTCACTTGCACTTAGGGGTCAATCTCAGCTCCTGAAAAACAACCCCACACCAGAATCCCCCCTCCACCAAACTTACAATTGGCACCAGGGGTGCCGTCATAAATTTTGGGCCCCATGACAAAAAAATCTAAATAATTCCAAAAGCTCATATGTATAAGATTAGGGGCCCTTGGAATTGTCGTAACTTTTCCACCTATACAGGGCCACTGCTTGGCCCAATACAGTCAGACAAATAAAAAACCTTGTTGCTATTTTTGACCAAGACATGTCATTTAAATCCCATATCAAACAGGTTTCCAGAGTTTCCCTTTTTCCACCTCTGAAATACTGTCCAGGAGTGACGCTGAAAAATTAGTCCATGCATTTATTACTTGTAGACTGGACTATTGTAATTATTTACTATCAGGAAGTCCACAAAATACATTTCAAAGCCTTTAGCTGATCCAAAATGCTGCAGCAAGAGTTCTGATGAAAGTCAACAAGAGGGATCATATTTCTCCTATTCTAGCTTCCCTCCATTGGCTTCCTGTTAAATCAAGAATAGAATTTAAAATTCTCCTTCTCACGTATAAAGCCCTAAATAATCAAGCTCCATCATATATCAGAGCTCTGATTACCCCGTATGTTCCTAACAGAGCAGACCTCTCCGCTGTTGCTTCATGGATGCTCAGTATGAGGGATTGCTGCAAAGCCATCAACAATGCTGATGCCTGTGCACTGTGGCTCTACGCTCTGTCAGGAGGAGTGAATGCTGCTTGTCATGACTTGATGCAATCTACTTGGTTTCCTTAGAGAGGAAACTTTTTGACCAATCTGTCTGATGATTTGATTAAAATTGACTTTGTAAAGTGTCTTTAGATGACATGTTGTGAATTGGCGCTATACAAATAAAATTTATTGGAATAGGGCATTCGTCAAATGATGTCAGATTACTAAATATAGATGCATACCTGAATATCGCCTCAACAGACAATAATATGGCAACAACAAAACACCGCTGCTGCGTTGGTATCTGCTGGAGTGACTAGCGATATGGTGATCATGATCATGTGAAGGGAGTTTTTTTTTCTTTTTTCATAGATTTTCCAAAACCCCAAAGGATTGCAGAGAATTGTCAGTGTTGCATACGAGCTTGTAACCGAGAGGACTTTACTGTGGAATGTGACCAAAGACACCTAAATGTAGTCTCTACATTTCCTCGGTCATTAGGAGCTGGTTGCGGTTTCTTGGGTTGTTTCTGAACGTGCAGTCGCTTTTTTTGGGCTTTGTTTTTTTTTTCAGAACCCCTTTTCTGGTCCTGGTGTGTATAAATACCAGCTAAATATGTGCATTTGTGATGATTAGAAGCAGTGTGTGGTGGTTTTCTTGCTGGTCTTCCGCTTATTTTCATGGATCAAGTCGATTTCTCTCACAGTGATCTTGTTTGTGTGTGTCTGTGGAGGGGTGTGTGTGTGAAGAGGAGACGGGATCTCAGTGTCTGATTACAGTAGGATGATTGACTGCTTTTAAGCCTATTGTCTGCAATGAGCTGTATAATAAAATAAAATAATAATACGTGTATTTCTTTCTTAGTATTAGCTGTACTGGTAATTTTACGCAGATTCAACAAGTTTCTTCCTCAAGTTTGATCCGTTGATAGGGGACAACGTCTCTTACCTTTCTAACAATACTGCTTTCTTTCTGCCCATTTTGAGCCCTCTACATTTCAACCAACGTTTCAGCCGTTCTATGCTGGGGTTTCGTGATTGAAGCAGGTTGAGATGAAGCTCCTGGGACGTCGTCATTATCCAAAATGATTAGTACTGCTGTTGTTGCCAACGTAATTTGCACTCTTCCTGTCCCACCAGCCGGCAAAACGGCTTTTTCGGGAAATATGTGACGTCATTTGTGAAATGCCCCATTGAAAAGTACTGTTCTCCTGGCAACTGCCATACCCAGACTTGTCCATCAGATTGCCAGACAGAGAGGCATAATTGGTCACTCCAGAGAACGCACTTCCACTGATCGAGTCAAGAGGTGCCGTGCTTTACACCGCTATATCCTACACTGTGCATTGCACTTTGTGATGTATGGTTTGATGCAGCTGTTTGGCCATAGAAACCCTTTCCTTGAAGTCCTACATGCACTGTTCTTGAGCTAATTTGAAGGCCACATGAAGTTTGGAGGTCTAGAAAGTAGGCAACCTCTGCACTTCAGCATCTGCTGCCCCCGATCCATCAGTTTATGTGGCCTACCACTTCGTGGCTGAGTTGCTGTCGTTCCCAATCGCCTTCCACTTTGTTACAACACCTTCTGACAGTTGACTATAATATTTAGGAGCGAAGAAATTTCCTGACTGGACCTGCAGCCCAGGTGACATCCTTTCACAGAACCATGCCGGAAATCACTGAGCTCCTGAGAGCGACCCATTCTTTCAATGTTTGTAGAAACTGTCTGCGTGCCTATAGGTGCTTGATTTTATACACCTGTGGCCATGGGAGTGATTGGAACATCTGATTTCCATTATTTAGATGGATGAGCAAATACTTTTGACAATATAATGTATTACTTACCTTGTAAATGGCTTATACCAAAATTTCTTCTGAGTGCCACAGCAGATGGCCTCTGAGTAATACTAGCGCGAGAAATAAGAGCGTTTAACTGCCGTGACTATATCTGAGTGAATCATTCCCTGCCGGTTCTCAACTTTATTTAGTTGTTCTTTTTTTCCCCCATTCATCTCTGAGATTTCTGAAAACTAAACAGAAATTGTAAACATGACGTACTCCAGAAATGAGGGAAACTGTTGTTACAAGAGCAAACTGGCAGGTCACCAAGCATCACCCCGTCTTTTCTTTCTATCTTGGTGGCTCTCTGATAAAACAGCCAATTATGTCTGATTGCTCTGAGGATTTACCACCAACTCTTAACCAAAGGCAGGAAACCAAGTTGACTGACCTGCCGGCATCAAAGGACGCCCGAGGATCATCTCATTTGTGACGATTTGGCAGAAACTGAAATAACGAGCATCTTAAAAAACAAACAGCCCATTCTCAAATCCAGCCCGCCGGTTTCGAGTGCATCTGCGAGCGCATGCATTCTAAACAGCCCGGACTAATCATCCCTGGTCCCGTCACAAAACACAGCCTCTAATCCACTTCCTTCTGAGACAAAGGAGCAGGAGAGTTATGCAAGGCCTGCAATTGATCGGCGGCACTAATGTGGAGCGACCTCTGACATCTGGCTTCTAAAGCTGGATGGCTCGTCTTCCAATGGCCCTCTTCATTCGAGCAAATGTAAACATGCACAAACCAAAAAAAAATAAAAAAATAGCCACAGTCACTGCTTGGCGAAATCTACGTTACGTAAACAAATATGTGGGTCAACGCCCAAAATTGAAAATCCGTAATGAAATGTTGGGATATGCAAACTGAGAAGAAAAGAAAGAAAGGCCACACAGATGATGAGGACAGAGTTTCACAACGATGTAAGAGTATCTTTGAAAACAAACACTTAGCCCAAGGGTTGTTGCATTATTTTAGCTTTAAAAACATGGGTTTCACAACAAAGCACAACTAGTAGGAAATAACATTGACTTCATAGTTGTCAAGTCTCCACTGAGGAAAGCTGACATTGTTGGTGAAGATCTATTAGGCCCCAAAATAAGCCACTCCATTGGAGTCAAGAGTATTTAAGTAGTCTGTTGATATTCTTCCAGGAATAGCAGGATGTAGAGGCTGAACAAAGGTGCTACTCCTGAAACGCACTCACCATTAAAGACTTTCTAAAACGAGACCAAGCAACATCTATTTTCTAACGAGATCGGCCTTTCCGTGAGACTCCCGAGTTCTCAGAAGGCTGTTGGAAACAAACTTGACTACATACTCATGAAGTCATGTTATTGTTAAGTCAGTTCTCTTTTCAAAAGAAATTCATTGTGAGCTTTAACTGCAAACGCAGAAAGGAATCTGTTGTTTTGGCTGTGCAGGATTAATAAATTACTTCTGGCAAACACTATTCACAGAAACATGGATGGGTGTTAGGAAGGGAAAGCAGCAAACACAACTATGGTAAAAAAATAAAAAATAATAATAAAAAAAAGACAGGCCATACAGAACTAAACTGTGGACAGAACTGAAGAAAATCCAAAGTTTTTGTTTGGGAAGGAAATTATCCATGAAGCTCCCTCTGTTGGCAGAGGGAGCTTCATGGACCTAATACGTTTATTTAAATAATAATAATAATAATAATAATAATAATAATAATAATAATAATGGGAAAAGTTTAGCCCAGGCAGTCCAATTCTCACACATCCATTCTCCAACACAACTGAATATTTAAATCATTATTGCATCCAAACAAATTAAGTCAAGGAATTTACTTAAAGCACCAATTCATAAAACATTCCCCTATAAATATTTGTTTGATACCGAAAACATTTAATGATGAAGTGTTTGCTTTGTGACTTTAAAAGAATCTTTTATGTAGTTTTCTACTGACCTTATAATAGTGCTATAATACTGTTTTGGCTTATGTTGTGCTGGCACAAACCAAATATCTATGGTGATTTAGTCACAGACAATAACACACAAAACAGCCATGAGACCAGTTACAAACCTGCCTTGGGAAAGAGCTCCTCGGGTACAGCATGACTGGTGGTTGCGGATAAATTGCATGCCTTAGAGCTCTTCTGAGGAAAGCAAGCTAACGCAAAGTATTGTTTCAGATTCCAAACAAAGTGCCAGGGGGAACACACCCTCCATCTATTCACGCCGAGTCTGCGGCGGCGCACAACTGCCACCACCGCAAAGTGTCGGGAACTCAATGAAACGCGATCAGCACTATCAAAATACACAAGGAAGAGAGGCGAGGCAAAGTGATTATGCTGCATATTCAAATAAGCAGAAAAATGCTGCGCTGGCACTTGACAGTATTTGATTTAAAGGCTTTGCAAAATGGGCCTGATTTGCAGCGTAGAAAACACCATCGCTGGGTTTTCGCTGAACACACGCAGGCGTGCGCGTCGAACCCCGCGCACGCCGGGCCACCGTGTGAGCAGAGACTGCGCGCCGAGCCAGCAGAGCATTAGCAGTCTGATTTATACCACCGACAAAACTTGTTTTCGAAGATTGCTCTTCACACAAATATGCCGCGGACTGCAGCTGGAAGCCATCACCGGGGGCCGCAGAAATAAAGCGCGGTGGGATTAGCCACCCCAAAATGTATTTTCTAAAGCAAATCCCAGAGTAAACAGAGAGCGGAGGAATGAAACGATGACAAGGAGATTGAAAACAAACTGTTGGTCTTTGAACGCTCGCAGCAGATCACGCATCTGATCTCGCTATTTAGACGAGAGCGAGCAATGGAGAGGGGGGGGGGGGGGGGTGAAGGGTGTGTTCATGCATGCGTAGAAACCGCCAGGGCAGGGTACTAGGTGTAGTCGGCACCGCTTGATGTGGTTTTTTTTTTTTGTTTTTTTTTACACGGCCAAAGGAGGAAGTGGGGAGAGGGAAGAACAAACAGAGGGAAAGTGTGAGAAATCCTGGGAACTGGAGTGAATGGATATCAACACCAGCCACCCGCCAAGGATAGTGTTTTCATTAACGCGGGATTTCCAACATCAAGTTCTGATTTCAGCACAGCAGAGAGCACGTCCCGGCCTTTTCTTTGAGTCCATCTCCAAAGCGAAGCCGGCCACGACCTCGTAATAAAACCAGCTCGGCTGATTAGCATCTTGGACGTGTTGTTTTGGCTAGAGAGACATTATAACAGTGAAGAGTATTTATCTCTTTGGAACATAAACTGGGAGGTTAAATATAACATGCTGATCTATTTCCACTAACTTCACATGACATGAAGAGGTTTTATTTTGTTTACCCACCCCTCAATATTTAAAGATTCTGAACCACCGAATTTTTAATATCTTCTCAATTTTTAGGGGAAAGGGTACGACTTTATACCCTTCATTTTAAAGGATAAAAAGAACAAAAAAAAACCCAAAAACACTACAGGCTGGTAAAAATGCAACGTCAAACAAAGTGGTGCTGTAATGTTTTCCACCGCAGGAACAGAAAAGTATGAGGAAATGTGTAAGCTCTGAGAGAGGCTACGAAAGGTGTCGCATCTGCTGTTGCTGCCAGTTACGTAGGAAAAGAAGCCATGCTGCTCGCTCGTTTAAATGGAGCAGGAGCCAGTTCGTTTTACAACACAGAAGCAGCACGCAATTCACGACATCTGTTAAAAACAAATATTTACTGCATAAAAAGAGAGGAACTTTTTTTCCTCACTATTTGACATTAAATCAGATGACCCTGTTTCATTTTAGGCCTGGCATGTTGAATAAAATCATTTCTCTTTGCTGAAAGCCTGAAAATCGAGAGTTTCTTTTTACTTACACTAAGATTATGACGCCTTTAAATTGTCTGGGAAACACGTGTGATGACGTCTGGACTATGCAAGCTCCTGGTTCACAACATTTGAGATAAAACGAGGCACACCTGCAGGTGCACTTTAAAGCGACACCACAAAGACAATAAATCCTTGGGCGACGTCATCATGGGGAAAATCCAAAGAAATCAGGCAACGGATTATGGACCTTCACGACTTCACAGCTCTGGTTCGCCCTCAGCACAATTCCCAGATGCATGAAGGAACCAAAAACATCGTGGTAATGGCCAGGCAAGACACAGGAATCAGGAGCTGTTAGGAACGTCATTATCCAGAAACGAGTTCTGTAGCAATATGCGCTGAAACGCAGGGGGAAAAAAAAATAAATCCAGACTGCCATTTGCAAATGCACTCGGGGACAAACACTGTGATTTTTAGGGACACATTAACCCCGTTTACACTACCCTTTTTTAACCGAGTCGAGACCAGTCCGAGCTCGGTAACTGAGATAACTCTGGAGTGTAAACGGTAAGCAGACTGAACTGAACCGAGCTAGACATAACAGGACCGTGCTAAAAGCAGACCAGTTCCAGGTGTGGTCTCAGCCTGTTTTTTTCTGTCCTGGTTATCTGATAACGAAGAGCGCATGAGTAGACCGCGTCATCCCCTTACAGTCAGCTGGCTGTCCGCGTTTTTTCCGGCGTGTCTGGCTGCACGTCCCGATTCACACTCCATTCAGACAAATTTCAGACATTCATAATAATACTAGCTTCCTTACAGTGCCACACGGTTTCCAGAGATGATTCTGCTTAGCAGTGTGATGAACCTCAGCGTCTGTCGTTTCCGGTGTCTGTAAACCTGGAGTAGACGTTCGTTTGTCTTATCCACTTCCCAAAAGCCGACTCTCTCTTAAGTAAATTCACCAATGGTTGCCTTCTTCCCCTGACTCCACAAACACCAAAATATCACAATAATACTTAAGCATAACATCCTGAATGTTACGGGCGCTGCCGTTTTTATTTGCTTGGTCCCGCCTTCAATCCCAGAGAGCAGTAGTACCGCAGATCGTCACTAGGAGGCGAGGAGCAACCAAGGAACCGAGATAGCGTGATGTGTAAACGGTCGTCAGAACGAGGCTCGGCTTGGTTAACTGATCCAAGCTCGGACTGGTCTCGGCTCGGATTGGTGTAATAAGGGTAGTGTAAATGGGGCTATTCTGTGGTGTTTAGCGACTGAAATTGAACTGTTGGGGCCAATTTTCATATCTGGAGGAGAAAGGGGTGAGGGAGGGAGGAAGGAAGGCCACCGGATTACATCTTGGGCTTGAAAGTATGGGGGTGGCAGCATCATGCAGCAGGAGGGACTGGTGCACTTCACACAACAGATGGCATTATGAGGAAAGAACATAATGTGGAAATATTGTGGCAACATCTTAAGACAGAAGAGGAGAGGAAGTTGGGCCATGGCAGCAAATGGGTCTTCAGAATTGGATAAGGACCTACGAGGGGATTCAGGAAGACAGAGTTACTGTGACAGGGGCGCCACCAAATCAAAACCTTACCTCCATAGAAAGACTGAGTGCAAATTTAGAAATCTGACTTAGTTACACCAGTTCTGTCAGGAAGAAACCATCACTCCAAAAGCAATATAAAAAGCCAGATTACAGAGTTTGATCATAATGATCAATGCTACATTTTGGAGGGGGAATGAAAAAGGACACCTTCCAAGCCTGTGAACACCACGCAAACTTCCGAACGCCACGACAAGGTTGGCAGCATCGTTTTGTGGGGGGTGTTTTTCTGCAGGAGGGCCGATGTTCTTCAAGAAACACATGCCATCGCAAGTAAGAAACACTGTGTAAAGACAGTGAAGAAACATCTCAGAAATGTAGTGCAAATGGGAAATCAAGTGGAATGCCAACAATTCACGAGAGAGGTACATCTACTGTAACGAAGCATCAACAGAGCAAGGCCCAAAAAAAAAAGAAGAACAACAGGAAACAAGGCTAATCTTGTTCCATGTGTCGTCGATGACTTTCAGCTCCCCCCCACACACACTCTCTGCCCTACTTCCATCCTCTCACATATCCACTGTGCCAACAACTCGGCGACCGAATCATTAGCACAAACAAACACTCTGGAACAAGTGCCAGTAACTATGCTGTGAGCTGCCTCGAGACAAACGCTGCTGCTTGGCCGGACGGAGCTTCCCCCAGCGGCTGTTTTCCAATCAGACGAAAAGAAAGGCTTAGCAGGTAGGCTCGGGCTTTTGTCTCCTGAGAACGCCCTCGGTGCCAGCCAAAGGTCTTCAACCTGCTCACTTGGGCAACATAATGACATTATAAGACTTCTAATCTGACCATGAGACTATTAGCAAATTTTAAACAGCAGCACAAAAAAATTAAGAATTCACGAGTGCTTTGTTCTAAACAGAGAGGTGCTTTAACACTAAGCATCAGATGATAAGTTTAGGGCTAAATACATTGAACACAAATTGACGATGTCCTGCAAGACATACGCCTCAAAGGTTTGCTCAACACAGCTTTGTAAGCAAGCACAGGATTTCATTACAAACCCAGAAGATATGAAACATCCTCTCAAAGGAACACACATTGTCAGCATGTCTCAATTACAGCCTGAACGCTTTATGTAAGAAACGCGCAGGGATCAGCGCGTAAACCGATGCTTGTTTGTGTTTTTACCCCCAGAAAAAAAAAATGTCTGCAAGCATTTACAAGCAAAAAAAAAAAAAAAAAAAAAAGAAGAAAAACACACACAACTATGTAATATGTTATAGCAAATATGTTTAGGAAACTATGAGAATGCCAACTTTACAGGCAAGCTTTGCCCAGCTCATCCGTTTCCACTAAACAGAACCTGCTGTTCGAGTGTGTGTGTGTGTGTGTGTGTGTGTGTGTGTGTGTGTGTGTGTGTGTGTGTGTGTGTGTCACTGGCCAGGCAGCAGAGCTCTCTCAGGTTACATCCACACAGGAAGGCTAAGAGCAATAACAAAAGCCTTTCAAAGGAACCCTCAGCAGGTTAAGATAAAATGTTTTAGCTCAAACTGATAAAAGGCATCTGCAGCTCAAATTAGCCGGCGCTGGTATCATCGCACAGGTATGTACAGATTAAAACAGACAACGGATTCTCTCCAGAGTCGAAGCGTATACACACAGATACACACGCACGGAGCTGTTGGTGTGACTGGTTTGGTTCTGGCAACACCACCTGTGAAGCTAATGCATCACATCTAGGTCTGGTTGTGCGTTCACATCTAGCACTCTATGTTCTCTACACTAACCTCAGCAGAAGGACCGATATAGGGCTTGATGTGTCTTTGAGAAATTTGGTGCATAGCATAATTCCACGTTTTTTTTTGTTTGTTTTTTTTGTTTGTTATTTTCAGTAGGACACAGGTAAACTCAGAACACTTCTTTCCTGCTTCAGTACAGATCAGACAATAGTCAGAGTGAGATAGGGACGATTATGTTTAAAGTCAAAATTAAATTAGATTAAACTTTTCCTGATTTAGGACAGTTGGGGTTAAGAATATTATTTTTTTTGTTGAGTTTTGCTATACTTTTTTTAAGAACGCCCCATGTTTAGGAGAAAGGACATTTAGGGAGGTGTGAAAAATCTCCACAGCATATCTGGGGACCTGCAAAAACAGAACTAAAAATAAGTTAAATTTTCTTAAAATAAGTGTATTTGTCCTTGATTTGAGCAGGTAAATAAGACTATTTGCCAATGGAATAAGATTTTCCTCTTCAAATAGGAACAATTCATCTCCATCATCTTATTTCAAGTGCAGGTGTCTAATTATCTTACTTTGGGGGTAAAGATACTCATTCCATTGGCAGATAATCTTATTTACTGGCTTAAAATGAGGACAAATAGACTAAGCTTAAGAACATTTTACTTGTTTTTAGATCCGTTTTTGCAGTGTACGAGTTTAGCTAGTATTGTCAAGTACTTGTTGGCTCTTTTTCAAAAGAAAAGAAGATCTTGCACTTTGAAGACACCTTTATGCCGCATCTTTGAATCTTACCTGGAAGCCCTGGATGTGAGCCAGGTAGTCCAGCTGCTGCGCTGGCTGCACAGAGACGCTACAGGCCAGGTTCTTCCCCTTAATGGGCAGAGACCCGTCTGCTGGGGGTGACTGTCCATTAAGCAGCAGCTCCCTGGCCATGGTAGCAGTGGGGCTGGGTGACGAGGGCGAGCCGCTGTAATACGGAGAATGTCCCGGGGGTAGAGGGGCAGAGCAGGGCCCCATGTCTTTGGATGCGACGTAACTGACGGCCCCTCCGGTGCTGCTGCCGGCGGAGCCCGGTGTGCTGCCACTCTGCTTCCTGCTGGCTTCCATCTCCTGATACACGTCGGGGCTGAGGTGGAGCAGACCCTTCTGGGCTGGAGGGATCACAGAAGAAGGGAGACCGAATTAGAAAAACAAAAAAACTGTAAATAGGGACGCAAGAATAGATGGAAAAAAAAAAACGGTCATAAGATATCTACTCTGTCAACAAGTACCCGATAAAACAATTTAACAGTATGCTGTTAATGTCCCTGCAAAGAAAAGATGGAGAAATTAACTTGTTGGTTGTTTATAAAGAATTAATATTGATAAAATCTCTACGAGAAACGGGGGGTGGGGGGGGATCTTTGCCAAATCACATCTTCAGATCACATTTAAATCTTTACTGTTCAAAAAAGTGGCATTTGTAAACGTCACTAATCTGAATAGTCTGTGATGCAGTGAAAACGGGTGCTATGCGTAGATGAATAAAGACGTTAAATCATTTTCAGACAAATTAGACTTTTGCTACAGAATTCCTTAGCAACAACATTAAAAACAAAGATCTGGGATGCTCGTTCACATTGTGACATTGCTTCTCTCCTTTTTTGATGAGACCGCAGAAAAAGCATTCGAATAGAGTACAATGCCGGCTGCAAGGTAACATCTGAGATCGAACACAAGACAATAGGAAAATAATAATAAAAAAAAAAACAACAACATGAAAACGTGACATGCGCTGGGATTCTCAGTTAAAAGCTTTTTGAGGGCCTAAAATGAAAGAATCAAAGTGAAAATGCCAACATTAGAGTTCACCAGAGAGACCTGTCGGGTTTTTGAAAGGGTTTCTTTGAGAGCTGACAAGCACTTCCAACAGCTCTATATGTAACCACGCTAATCGAATCATCCCTTTTTAACAATACCAAATACCATAAATGTTGTCTTATTCCACTTAGAAAAAAAAGTCTTGAGGTTACTCATTTCACCAACTACACGTTTTTTCAATTATTTTAAATCCTTCCTAGAGGAAATTAAAGGAGAAAAGAAAGAGTGAATGTGTATATTCTGCAAACAAAAGAAATTATAATTTGCTTGAATTTATCAGCAATTGAATGCAACAAGCACTGCCAATAAAGAAAAAGACTGCTGCAGGTTCCTTGAAATGAGTTACAATAATTTGAATGCCACAAATAAAATTGATGTGGAAGACTGTTTATTTAGGGATGAAAGTATATGTTCGCAATAACTATGATACATTTTTATCAAACTTGCAATAAAAAAAGTACATGAAGGAAGATGCTGCTTGTTGTGGCGTTTGCAGAGCAAGAAAAGTGGGATTTTTCAGTTTTGAAACATTCAAAGAACAAGAAAAAAAAAGATTTTTCAGATGATAACCAGTTGGAGATGATGTTGATCATTGGCTGATGGATTAATGAGATCTTGCTGGTTTATCCCACTGGGCTATATAATACACTGGAGTGCTAATCACCGTCTGTTTGAACGAGTCGCTTTGAAGCCACCAGCCGCCATATTGGTACTCCCTATTTCCCCCCAGTAACTAGGGAATATGTGCGCTACAGCATCGAATAACGAGGATTTTCTCATGTTCAGGGGGAGCTTAAGACTTTTAAAATGTCAAATGCCATATAGTTTTATGTTATGTTCTAAAAATATCAAGTACTGAGAAAGTCATATGCTGAAATATTTTGCATTTTATTCATTTAAATATGTATGTTTAACATTTATAAATATATAAATAACAATATACAAAAACATATATTTACATATGTGTATACATATATATACATATACACATACTTATATATACATATATATATATATTTAATATGAATAACATGTAAAATATTTCAGCACCTAATTTCCTAGTAGTTGATAATGTTAGTACATCCACTGACTGTAGAATTACCTGTGAAACGTTTTCACTCAACCAGAAAACTGCTTGTTGTTGCAACCAAATCCTATGGGATTCTGTGAGAGTAGGGAGTAGCAAGATGGCGGCCAGTGACTTCAGTTTTTCGGCAAAATCAGCACTCCAGTGTATTATATAGCTCAGTGGTTTATCCTGTCTGCTTCAACATAAGGAAACTGGACTTCTTCTGTGGTACTGAGTTCAGTTGACTTCTACCTGGTTTTGTCCCGTTTCAGATCACTGAGAGCCAACACCAACGCTCGGTGAAGTTAGACACCAACCAAAGTGAATCCAAGGCATCACAGCATCTCTTTTTGTTTGACTTTCTAATCGCAATCTATTTCTTTCTTATTTACTCAATAAGCAAAACAACTAAGGGCTCTTGTGGCTTTTATTATTATGGATGTGCAGAAGTCATGTATAAACAGATTCCCCAATCACTGAATCCTAAATAAACCCGCAGTTTTTGCTTTTTTTTGTCACACTTAAATGTTTAAGGTAATTAAACATATGTGATAAACAGAACCTGAGTAGAAATGAAGCAGTTTTCACCTGATTATTTCATTCATTAAGAGAGAAAGGCAATCCAGAACTAAAGTGTGATTGATGGCTGATACTGATGGCTGGACGTTTTCCTGCAGGATTAGTTCATAATTCATAATTCCATAAATTAGGCTCTGGCAAGTTGTCCGGGTGCTGAGGTAACAAAGCAGGCCAAAGCCCTAAAACTACCATCACCATGTTTGACTGTCGGTATCATGGTCTGTTTCTGACACGCTGTTAGTTTTAGGCCCGATGTAATGTGACACAGCTTCCAAAAAGTTCCACTTTTGTCTCTTGTTGGTCCACAAAGCATTTTCTTTTAGGCTCATACACATTTTTGTTTGTTAAATGTGAGACGGGTTTTGATGCTCTTTTTGGTTGGCAGTAGTTTTGGGCTTTGAACTTTCCCATGGAGGCCATTTTTGTCCAGTCTCTCTTTCTTACTATCAAATTGTGAACGCTGACCCTGAACTGCGGCAGGTGAGGCCTGCAGAGCTTTAGATGTTGTTCTAGGTTGTCTGGTGACCTCTTGGTTGAATCATCAATTTGCTCTGGGAGCAATTTTGGTTGACTGGCCTCTCCTGGGAGAATTTACCACAGCTGTATTGTTTCTTGGGTTGTGGATTACGGCTTTCACTATGGTTTGATAACATATAAAAGGCTTGGAAATGGCTTTGTAAGCCCTTCCAGACTGATGGATGTCTGTAACTTTGTATTTCTACTGGTTTTGAGATTTTATTTTAGCTATAAGAGAGGTTCTGTTAAAATGATCTATATCTGCAGGTAAGGTATTAATCAGGCTTGGGTCCAGCTTTTTAAATTGAGCTCAGCTTTCTGAAAAAAGTTGAATCAGTTAATTCATGATTTAACAAGGGGAACACTAACTTCTATCGCGGAAGGAATATCTAGATATCTTTTTAAAATGGAATCAACATTTGAATTTTTTTTTATTTTATTTACTCAGGTTATCTTTATCAAGTATCAAAATTTGTTTTATGCTATTTAAGTAAATCTGAAAACTGTGGTGTGCATTTGTGTGTTTGCTGTCTCTAAGTTTAATTCTTGGATTGTCTTATAGTCACCTCCATCTATCTTCACATCAACTCTAACTAACCTCTCTGTTCCTGCTGAAACAAAGCCCCCCCATAGCATGACACTCCCACTACCATGCTTCACCACCAGGATGGTGGGCTCAGGGTGATACGCAGTGTTGGTTTTTTGCCACACATTGCTTTGCTTGTATTCTAAAATGTCTATGTTGGCCTCATCTGACCAAACCAGCTTCTTCCACATGTTTTTTTTAAATGGCTTATGGCAAACAGGACAACCTACAGCTTTCCTTTCAACAACAGCTTTCTTACTGCCACTCTTCCAGAGAGGTCAGCTTGGTGGAACGCATGACTAACAGCTGACAAGTCAGAGATTCTCCCAGCTGAGCTGTTGTTATTTAATCCGAACTGGTGCAATGAGTTGCTTCTCATTTCTTAAACAACCATGTCGAACGACACATCCCGTGGTCGTGGAAAAGATGTCGGTCTGTTTCAGAAGGCTCAAATCATTGGTATGCATCAAGCAGAGAAAACATCTAAGGAGATTGCAGAAACTACCAAAATTGGGTTAAGAACTGTCCAATGCATTATTAAAAGCTGGAAGGATAGTGGGGACCCATCGTCTTTGAAGAAAAAATGTGTCTGGAAGAAATTCCTGAATGATTGTTATCGCCGATCACTTAAAACGTTTGGCAAAATCAAAATTGAAGAAAAACAACAGTAGAACTCTGGGCTATAATTTAATCCTAAAAGTCAGAGCATTTCCACACACACAATGCAAAGGGAACTGAAAGGATTGGGACTGAACAGTTGTATACCCTTAACAAAACCACTAATCAGTGAGGCTAACTGGGAACAATGGCTTCAATTTGCTAAGGAGCATAAAGACTGGACTATGGAGCAATGGAGGAAAGTCATATTGTCTGAGGAATCTAGATTTACCCTGTTCCAGAGTGATGGCGCATCAGGGTGTGAAGTGATGCAGGTGAAGTGATGCTCCCATCATGCCTAGTGCCTACTGTACCTGTGGGGGCAGTGCTATGATCTGAAGTTACTGCAGTTGGTCAGGTCTAGGTTCAGCAACAGTATGTGCTCAAAGAAGGAGGTCAGCTGACTACCTGAATATACTGAATGACCAGGTTATTCCATCAATGGATTTTTCTTCACTAATGGCCTGGGCATATTCCAACATGACAATGCCAGGATTTATCATGAATTGTGAAAGAGTGGTTCAGGGAGCATGAGACATAATTTTCACACATGGATAGGCCACAGAGTCCAGACCTTAACCCCATTGAGAATCTTTAGGATGTGGCAGAGAAGATTTTCAACAGCAGGCAGACTCTACCATCATCGATGCAGGATCGTGGTGAAAAATGAATGAAACACTGGGTGGAAATAAATCTTGTGACATTTCAGAAGCTTATGGAAACAATGCCACAGCGAATGCGTGCCGTAATCAAAGCTTACGGCGGTCCAATGAAATATTAGAGTGTGTGACCTTTTTTTGGTGGTGACTTTTTCTTTTGGCCAGGCAGTGTATCATGAACACTGAAGATGACATTTCTAGACAAAAGGACAGTAAAACTGAGCTATTGAAGATAAATCCACAACTCCAATCACTGGATCTAAATGTAAATGTTAAGGGTCTTTTCATATGTGATACTACTGACCACTTGCCAGTTTTTACAATATATGACTATTGGGAAAACTAAAATGACGTGTGGTGTTATATACAAATGCAAACTGATAAATCAAGGAATGCATTTAAAGAAGATCTGAATTTACAAGACTAGAGTACTATATGTAATGAGATAGATACAGAAACAGGTTTCTTTATCACTTCTTTGTGCAATAAACATTGTCCAATTCAAGTACTCACCAAATCCAAAACATATAATAAATGTCCTTGGATTCCCAAAGGCCTACAAAATGCTTGTAAGAAGAAAAATCCAATACAAAATGGACATGGGATGTATTGAAAAGCTTAATTAGACACAGTTCTAGAAAACATGCTTACTCAGATCATTTTGTTGATGTAATTTGTGAAAATTATAACATGGAAATGATATTAACAACTTCAATAACTTTTTTGCACTTGTTGGCCCTGAGTTGTCTGCAAAAATACCAAAAGAACAAATGGAGCCAAATTTTGAGACAAACTTATCTCTATTTTTCTTTCTGCTGTCATTACGCATGAAATACTGAATATAGTTTGTAAATCCAAAAATACATTTTCTACAGACAATTACTCAATTGATTCTAAAAAACATAATGAGTCATATTATAACCCATCTAAGTCATATATTCAACCTGTCACTTCAAAACGGCTGTGCCAAGGAAATTTTAAATTGCTAAAGTCATACAAGCATTTCACAAACTGCAGACCCATATCACTTATTCCCCAATTTTCCAAGAGACTTGGAAAAATTATTTTAATGGAACATTTTATAGTTAAGCACAATTTAATTTAAGCACTATTTAATTCATGATGGTTAGTACAGGTTTTAAGCCAACAGATCCACCTCTATAACGTAATTGATGCTATGAAAGAAATATCTAAAGCATTGGACATATGCGATTCGTATATATACATCGATCTCAAAAAGGCTTTAGAAACAATTAATCATAAAATGCAATTTACAAAGTTGGACCAATATGGTATACGTGGCTTGGCTGAGAAATAGGAAAAAGTTACTTGAGTAACACAGTACAATATGGGTGAGCACTGTTCAAGATGTCTGAACATCGCTTGTGGTGTCCCCCAGGGGTCAGTATTAGGTCCTAAATTATTCAACTTGTATATTAATGATGTCTTTAGTGTTTCTCAGTTGGTTAAATGCATACTATTTGCTGACGACAAACACATTCCACAGCAATGAGCTTTGATCAGTCAATTAACACTGCACATAAGGAACTTAGTAAAATTAAAAAAAATAGTTGTAAAGTAATAAATCATCCCTAAAATTTAAACAAAACTAAAGCAATGCAATTTGGAAACTATATATCTAACACACAAACATTGGTTGTGATAGATGGAGTAAAAATTTAAAGTGTTTCAGAAATTACGTTTTTAGGTACAACAATAGATCATAAACTAAGCTGAAAAGCACACATTAGTGATATAACATTCAAAGTCTCCAAAAGACTCACAATAATCAATAGAATTAAACATAACCTGGATTACAATTCTCTACACACCCTGTATTGCTCCCTAATCCATCCACATCTAACCTACTGTATAGAAGAAAAGGCAACAATTATATAAAAAAAATCAATACAGTTACTGTTTTTACTGCAGAAAAGGGCAATACGGATTATGCACAAGGTGGAGAATTTTAATCATAAAACTTCTCTCTCAAATTACTAAAAATACCTGATATTGTTAAATTTCACAATGTACAGCTCATGTTTAAACCATATCATTCCCTATTAACAACAAATATTTAAAAAAAATTTCTCATAGAGGTCAGTTGTACAGTTTGAGAGGTTATGCCAACTTCATAGTTCCAGAGGTAAGAACCACCAGTTTTTCAGTCTCTTTTTGGTGTGACAAAGTGGAACAGTGTGGGGCCTGAACTAAAGCAATGTTGATTTATTTGTCATTTCAAATCCCTCGATTAACATTCAGATTGTTGCTATGATATTTCCTTGACCACTGATGGTATCTGAAATGCACTATTGTGTGGTATTCTTTTTACCATTGTTGGTATTTGTAAATCATTGTTGCTTGTCGTAAAAAAAAATCACTGTATAAGAATGTGTAACAATGGGTGGTTTTGCACATGCATATAATACCAATGGTTGATGGAGGCTTATTTAGTGGAGGGATAAGGGGAAAAAAAGACAAAACGTTGACTTGTGAATGTATTATTTTTGGGGTGGGATTCTGTATTAACTTTTGTTGTTGAAATAAACTAAAAAAAAAAGGAACCCAGTGTTAATTTTAAAGTCTACTCTCTGAGCTACAGGGAGCCAGTGTAAGGACTTTAGAACCGGGGTGATGTACTCTGTCTTCCTGGTTTTAGTGAGAACACGAGCAGCAGCAGCGAGGTAGCCCTGTGAAGACACTGTTGCTGTAATCAATGTGAATAAAGATAAATGCATGGATGAGTTTCTCTAGATCCAATTGGAATATTAGTTCTTTAATCCTGGAAATGTTCTTCAGACGGCTGACTTTGTAACTGTCTTTATGGCTACGTTCACACTGCAGGGAAATGCAACCCAAATTGGATCTTTTGCCCATATGTAACCCATATCTGTCTTTTTCTTAGCAGTGTACACTGCCCAATTCCTATCCCAAAGCCTAGCTCCCCAAAAGAAATTCTGATTCGTGCCACCTCCATGTGTGGTACTAATTCGGATATGTAGTGCAATCAAGCCATGAGGAAAAATCAGACTTAATTGTAAGCCACAAAGAAATTTGAGTCTTTTATAGGCTCCAAGGATCTGCCTCCCACAGCAGGGTGCCGTTGCTACGAAGCCAAGTTCCCCTAGGCTTATCTTTCTCTTTGCCTGTGGACCCTCCAGGAGAGAGGAGCCCACACTGGAGAGACCTACAAACATCCAGGGTCGGCCAAGCTGAGTACATCCTTGCCATTCTCCAACATCGCACATTGAACAGACGAATGCCATGAAACAGACTGTTTATGATCTTTCAAAGCTGTGCAGGAGAAAAGCTGACCCAGGAGCGAGCCACACCTCTGCCGCGCAGAGATCCACATGCTGCAGCCCCCACAGCGCTGAGCTTCCTGGCTTCCTACCGCCTGAGACCCGCGTAAAGGAGAGGGAGCCGCCTCCTCACAGCCCCTCTTCGAGCTAGCCGCCTGCTCAGACAACCAGCCTTCACCCTGATTCAACTGCTTCAAACTGGATGCCCCAAAGTGAACCGAACTGACACAGAGGCACAGACAGGTTTGGCAAAGTTAGGCAGGGGAAGTCAAATTGTTTATTTAAAATGGTTTTACTGTTTTGTTTTAAGGTTTCACTTAGGCTAGCACCCGCTAGCTTATTTGAAACCAGGCTTTGCTGATGTGGTTTGAGCGTGTTTTTACGGTTATAACAAACTTTATTTCCATAGGGGTTTTACACATTGATGGGATATTAATGTTTGTATTTTCCGATACGCTCATTAGGACCAAAGAGAACTGAAAAGTCTTTTAAATTAGTGCCAAATGTCCGACAGCATAGCGCTATTAGCTCCCCAGATAACATTAGTGCTAGCACCGAGTCAACGCAGTTACGGTTTGTTTTCAACATAATGCTTGTTTTTGTTTCACTCCGTCATGGTTTGAAATAATAATATAGATACAGAAATAGGTTGCATCGTTCGATGATGCTATGAGTGTTATTACAGCAATAATATTGAATATTAATGTCAATTTAATAGGGCTTGTGTAACGTAAGGATTAAACTCAAGCTAATGTAAACATTGTTTAATTCCTGTGGATCGTTAATTTGGTGGTTTAATCCATAATTACCAATTCGAGCCTTAATCATTTCCTACAGCAATAAATGCATTAATTTAATCAAGTGTTCTAAAGGTACTGATTTTACTGAGCGAATCATTCTTTACAATATTATTTTCTCAAATAATGTTTTGTTTAACTCAGGATTTGCATTGTGAATGGGTTGAAAATCATACCAAACGTTGTTCTGAATTAGTTAAGCAAATTTGATCTCGTTCCACATTCTTTAAGATGGACTTTAGTTCTCTAACTTAGATCTGCAGCGAACCAGGATTCACTGAATCATTCTGATGATGTTTTCAATTATTTTATTTGTCTTTTTGTTTCTTTTGTGTGTACATAGTTCCTTAGATTCTTTTGATCCTAATTTTGCTTAGTAAATTTAATTAAGCTTCACTAGCCTAGTAGAGGGGATTTGTTGACTGAAATATATTGTTAATAAACAGCTCTCCATAGTGATATTCTCTGGATGTTCAATTTATTCCTGTTAATAAATTCTTCAACTTGAAGAGAAGTTGTCACTCCTTTATTCCATATGTGTGCAGAGTTTGCTGTTAAAAGAACGCCAGTGCTCAAATCATTCCTTTCAAATATTGTCGTAATGTCAGCTATTTGGGCTGATATTCACAAGACAATACCTAACAGACAGAGAGTTATTTATTAAACATTAAATAACTTAAAACAGTGCATAATGGCACAACAGATACGTATTGGATATTTTTAAAAGCGTCCGCAGCCCGAACGGTCATGTCACATTTTATCTGTCTCTCACATCACTCTCGTCTCTCACGACACATCCACACAGTAGTAGAAGTTAGTGGTTCATAGAAGACCATTTTAATTTCATCTTGCTATGATGTGGTCTTAATATTGTCATCTCCCATTGCTCAACAGCTTTCTAATAATAACAAGGAGAGATGCTGGCCGGTAGCCACATTTCTTTTATTTTTAGTTTTTTTTCGAACACTGATAGGAACGACCATTACTTCCGTAAACAGTGTGTTGCTGTGTGACGTATGCGGGTCGCATTTAATAGTACTATGAACTACTGAAAAAAAAAATCAGATTTCAGCAAAATATCTGAACTGAGTGTCAAGACTCGCAGTGTGAATGTAGCCTATGTGTCCTTGAAGGTTCAGGTCTGAGTCCATCACTACACCTGGATTTTGGGCCTGATCACTAATTTATAGTTGTAATAACTGAA
This sequence comes from Fundulus heteroclitus, assembly GCF_011125445.2. Taxonomy (NCBI): domain Eukaryota; kingdom Metazoa; phylum Chordata; class Actinopteri; order Cyprinodontiformes; family Fundulidae; genus Fundulus; species Fundulus heteroclitus. Next base: position 17,042,423 of record NC_046381.1, read on the forward strand.
GCTGCAGGCTGACTGTAGTTCAATCCTCTTTAGGTCCAAAGATAATAACTTAAGTTTTGTTTCTGTTAAGCGGAAGAAAGTTTTGGCATGCCCATGCCTTGATTTGTTCTAAGCATCCGTTCAGTGCATGGATGGGTTCAGAGTCACCTGGTAACATCGTAATGTAGAGCTGTGTATCATCTGCGTAATTATGGTAACTAATCTTGTTTCTTGTTATAACCTCTGCTAGTGGGAGCATATAGATATTGAATAGAAGGAATCCCAGAATTGAACCTTGGGGTACCCCACACGTGACTTTGGTTCGTCAAAGTTACCTATTGACACAAAGAAATCCATGTTCTTTAGGTAGGATTTGAACCAACTGAGCACTGTACCAGCGAGTCCGACCTAGTTTAAATGTTAATTTTTCACATTTATTTAGGTTTCTAAAATCAAATACAAACTTTTCACTGCTTTTAAGGCTGTGTAGATACTCAGTTCAGACATCAGCTGTTTATCCTGAGATTAAATTAAGACATATATAGGCTTTATGTTAGTTTGTTGAATTTCATTTCATTTAGGATAATCAGAGAGGGCACACCTTTCAGATCTTCATTTCTAACAGGGAGTTGACAGGTGTGCCTACAAACAGATGTGCCGCCCGTTCTGGCATTAGATCACCAGCTCTGGGCATTATCCATGTATTGTTGCACTCGCTCATTAGGCTGACCCTTAAAGGTGTCGACTGTGAAATGCAAACAAATGGATCGTCCACAGACATCCCTGGCATGTCAGTGACTTCTTCCTTGATGGGAAACAGCAGCATCAGCTTAAGCAGAATCCCGGCCCACTTTCAACACTCCTTCAAGCAGAGACCCAACAAAAAACCTGGAGGATTTTTTAAATATCATAAAGAAACATTTAAAACCGTTTAGATCCAGGAAGTCCAAGTGCTCTGCTGTTTGCAAAGCTTCTCGTTAAACAGGAGGCAGCTCTGCCAGAACATCCTGCACTCCCGAAACTTTGTTCTGTGCCATTTGGAGCCTATTTCATGATGCTTAGAGATAACACTGACTTGGGATGGTCAAGACAGACGGAAGGAGCACACAACCTTGAGTTCAATGCTTTCATCAAAGCTGTGAGTTTGAAAACAAAAATGTGAGGCATGTCAGAGGAAGAAGGCAGCAGACAAGGATGAGCTTATGAGGCAGTCATGATAAAAAGAGGATGTGAGGATGAGTGGATGCTAAAACCCCACGAGGAGCCCTCCAAGCCCATCCAAGGTCAGCGGAGACAGGAAGACCAGCTGTCTTTGTGTCTGCGCCTACGTCTGAGGGCTTGCTTGTGTATGCGCGCGCGTGTGGACCAACAGCTGGGAGAAAGCGCCGGAGCGAGCGCCATGACTGACAGCCCACTTCCTGTTTCAGTTAACATTTACCATCCATCGCACTTCGGCAGAGATTTGCACACTTGTAGTAAACTCATGTCTAAGGTTTCTGGGAACATGCTGACAGCGTTTCCCATTCCGAGCACAAAGAAAAGCTGGCTCTCATCCCCCCCCAAAAAAAGAAAAAAAAAAAGGCTAAAGGCAAACGGCAACGAAATCCAAGGCTTATTACTCATACTACAACAAACTGCCCATCGCCAACTGTGACACAACATCGTGGATGTTTCTTCCCCCTCGTCCAGGTCATGTTGACGTTAACCACAGTTTCAATTCACACAAGGAAAAGCTGCAGGCTGAACGTAAGACCAAAGAAATAATAGATGTCATCCAGCATGACATCAGAATGCTGAAAGAGGAGTGTGCATGTGAGGATGCCTCCATGTGACCAAGTACCTAAAACTGATGTCAGCTGGTGAGCGTGAGAAGCAACACAAAGAAACACGGCCAGAGCGAGTGAATAAGCAAGAGTGACGGAGTTTATTTCTGCATGATGTTCAGACGGCAGTTGTGAAATTGTGTACACGAAGAGAGAGCCAGTTAGGGAAAGTGGGGAAACAAGTCGAGGTTGAGAAGAGGAGAGGGGGGGATAAGAGTGAGAGTGAGAGCTGTGTTGTTCCTGAGGGGGTCCCACCCAGACTCGGTGTCCGGTGGGCCAGGGGAGTGCTGGAGGGAAGCCAGAGCCGAGCATGAGACTGATCGAAAACAGATAGGGCCGGAGCCCACCGCTATAAATCACCAGCGTGGAGCGAGACCTTTACATAGTTCACACATGCACACACCGCACACACACACACGAGCAGCAGGAAATGAATTGTGGCAACTCAAGTGAAAAGCCCTGCTGCGGCACCCATGGGAATAAAAGGGAGAAAAATCACTCTTCTTACTTCGTTTTCTTCTGCTTTCTTTTTACGCTCACTTCCTGTCTCTGAGCCACCCTGTTTGTTGGAGCTGCGTCTTCTGCGGATCACTCGGGGGCAAAGGACACACACAAACACAGTCTGAAATGAAGGTTGTGGGTGACCATGACGTGTGTGGGAGTAAGAACTATGGATGCAACAATACACGAGCAGCCAATAACGCATTCACCAACTTTCCCCTGCGTATAAATACTCTTAATTTAGAGGAGTTGTGAATGTACTCCCACAAATGTAGCCTTCATGGAAAGAGTGGCTAGAAGAAAGCTGTCGTTAACAGAAAGTCCAGATTGACGTTTCCAACAAGCCGTGCAGGGGACACAGCACACTACATTGTCACCATCCTCATGATGAAACATGGTGGTGGTGGTAGCAATATGCTGTGGAGATGCAGGAATCAAAAAGATGGTCAGAGTTGATAAGATGAATGCCCATGAAGGAAGGGATGTGTTGGTGAAACACCTCACTCTGTTATCAAAGAACCAGGGATTATGTTAAGCAACCCAATGTTTTTTTTTCTAACTTCGCTCGGTGTGTCACTATGGGAGGTATGGCCCACTCCCTGATTGCATGTTGAACCCAAAGCCGTGCATGATAGGAATCCCAATTCAGGCCTTGGGTGGGCCCTGACGTCCCTACTCCAAGCACTGTGAGCACTAGCGATGGCTGGGCCACATCCAGCCTGTAAAACCTCACAAATGTGTGCAGTGTAGCCCAACTGGCTGCAGCACAGATGTCTTGAACTGACACACCATGGAACAAAGCCCAAGAGGTGGCCATGCTCCGGGTGGAATCGGCCCTCACCCCTTTAGGGGGCTCTGAGCCTGCACACCTATATGCCAGAGATATAGCCTCCACAATCCAGTGTGCTATCCTTTGGCGGGAGACCAGTTTACCCTTATGAGCAGTAGCCCAAGACACAAATAGATGGTCAGCTCTTCTAAAACAGGCTGTCCTGTCCACATAAGCTATTTAAGTTCTCACTGGAGATAAGCAATGAAGCTTCTGCTCTTCTGCTGAAGAGAATGGGGGTGGGTGGAATGCCAGCAATTTCACCATCAAACACCTGTATGACGACTCCAACACCTTTGGCACAAAAGCGGGGTTGGGTGCCGGGCTGACTGCAAGTGCATGCAACTCACTTACTCTCTTAGCCATGAGTAGAGCAGGGTAGTTTTCAATTTAAGAAACTTTAAGCCAACACCCTCCAAAGGTTCAAAGGGATGATGGCAAATGGCATCCAGTACCAGAGTGAGATCCCATAATGGCACCAGAGGCTTAGAAACTGGCAACTTATGTCATGCCCCTTTCATGAAACGACACACCAAGGGGTGCTGCCCCACAGGTTTATTACGAAACCTTATGTGACAAGCAGAGATTGCAGCTAAATAAACCTTAATCGTTGAAAAAGCCTTATCCGTTTCCAATAAGCTCTGCAGAAAGCAAAGCATGTCCACCACTGAACACTGAAAACAAATGGCCTGTCTTTCACCACACCATTCCTCAAAAACCTGCCATTTACTATCGAAAGAGAGTGAGTAGAAGAAGCCCTAGCATTTTGTATGGTGTCGACGACCTCTGGAGGGAGACCTGTTGCATTTAAATTCCACCTTTCACGGGCCAAGCCCAGAGAGCTAGGTGATCTGGGTGTAGATGATAAATCTCCCCTTGAGCCTGAGACAGCAGATCCCTGCGAATGGGGAGGGGCCATGGTTCGGCTGACAGAGCTTATCTCTGCCACCCAGGGCTTTGATTGCCACCATGGGGCCACCAGAATCAAAGACAGGCCCTGTTCCCTCACCCTGACTAGAGTTGGGATATCAGGCTGAGAGGAGAGAAAGCATAGAGCAACACGTCTGGCCATGAGTGTGCCAGCGCGTCCATGCCCAGTGGAGCGTCTAGGTCTGACAGGGGAAAAAACAGTGGTCAATGAGCATTTTCCCATAGGGTGAAGAGATCTACGGCAGCCCGTTGGCATCTCTGCCAAATCTGCGCCACCACCTTAGGGTTCAGCTTCCATTCTCCATACAGAGGGCTCCCCCCGGATAACAGATCAGCCCCTCAAAATTCCCGGTACGGGCAACGCCGATAGAACTCTGGTTCCGCTCCACATAATTATGTCCCTGGCCAGTCTGCGTAACTGCAGTCTGCGTAACTGCAGGGACCTGGTCCCGCCCTGACGGTTGATATAAGCCACCACAGTGGAGTTGTCGGTCTTTACCAAGACGTGGCGACCCATCACATAGGGCATGAGGTGTTTCAAAGCGAGGAATACTGCGTGCAGTTCCAGCATGTTGATGTGAAGTCGTGCCATTTTTGGCGACGATACACCATTCACCGTTCTGCCCATCATAGTTGCACCCCAACCGGTCAGGGATGCATCCGTAGTCAGGCTAACCCTGGATGCTACCGTCCCCAGCGGCACATCCACCGTGAGATCCATCGGGTTTCTCCATGGCTGAAGAGCCACCACACATGCCTGTGTTAGTCTTACCCTGCGGCACAAATGACGGCGGGGACAGAGTCACAGTGACGTGACCCACCGTTGAAAGTCCCTCATCATCAGAAGCTCCAGATGGACAACAGAAATCACAGATGAACCGAGGAGCCACAGGCACAGTCTGAATGAAACGTCCTGGAGTGAATGATAGGATTCTCCCCTCTGATAGTGTGACACAATAAGAGAGGGAGTTTATTCTGAGACCCAAATATTCTGAGACCCAAATACTCCGTACATTGCACGGGAACCAGGCGACTTTATGCCCGGTTTATTCAGAACCCAAGGTCGATTTGGTGGCTCATCACCACCAGGGAGTCGTTGACTGCCTGCTCGCTTGATCGTGAGCAAATGAGATAGTCGTCTATGTACGAAAATATTCTGATTCCGCTCGTCCTCAGAGGGGATGGCGCCACCTCCACACACTTGCTGAGCACCCTCGGGACTAATGACAGCTCGAACGGGATGGTTTGAAAGTCGTAGGCTGTGCCTTGATAAGCAAACATGAGAAACTTTCAGTGTGGGGGGTAAATGGAGATGTATCTGGATGGTATCTGGCAATCATCAACTTACTCTTAAAACGATCTTGTGATACCTTATCTAAAGAAGAAAAATATCGGATGATGGTCCTGCCCTGTGATAGATGCCCCACATGACGCTGGACATGGGTGGGATACAGCCTCTTTAACTTTCGGTTCCAAACCTTTGGCAGGGGTAGGAGCCGCAGCCATGGCAATGGACTAACACGGAGCTCGTCATAACATGTTAGCTCTTAAATGAGGAGATGAAGTCCAACCGCCACAACACGTTAGCAGGACTCTTATGCTAGCGATACATCGCTAACCAAAAACCAAGCCCACCTTTACTTGTTAACTTGGCTGACACAAACACTCTAATCTGTTAATTAAAACAGAGTACATATAAGAACCTCTCGCCTTTACGCGGTCACCGCTCCCAACGTTTGTGCTCCTCGAAAATGCTTCTTTCGAAGCGCTTACCCAGCACGGTACAGGCCTGTCCTGGTCCTGCGTTCAGCGACGTTTTCCTTAACGACATGCCTAAGAACAGGTCCAAGCTAGCCTGAGCACGCTGAGGGAGCTTAGCTGTAATCTTCACACGGGAAGAAAGCAAGGGGGGTAGGTTGGCTGTGATAATGGTTGGTCGGTGGAGCCACGGACACGGCTCAACCTGTCTGTCACAGACAGACGTGATGTCATTGGAGCTTCTGTAGTTGGTCACGCTGAGGCAATTCCCATAGTGAAACACCGAGCGAAGTTAGAAAAAGAACTGGAGTAATTTTTGGTCCAAATAAGGAACTATCAAGAGTTAATCAAATTGATTACTGCAACGGTGTCCTTACAGGCCATAAAACTGTTCATCTAATGTGACAACCAAAGGGGATGAAAATGCTTTCAGAGTGTGCATGCATGGTGCTTGAAATATATTATCATATTTAAAAAGAAATGTATTCAATCAGTTTTTTGCAGGTTCAAGGTGATGCAAGACAATATATGTTTGCAAAAGTTCTTTATCTATGTATTATTTATGAAGTTCCCAATTATCCCAAACTGGTACATTACATAGCACCAATTATCAAATGTTTGGATATTTGTATATATCACCCTGTTAAAGTGATAGATGCACAGTAGTATTATGTTTTAGCTAATCAGGTTTTCTTTAAAACAAACAGCATTTCTTTGCAAATACTGAAAAAAGCAGTACAGGATGAAAGGGAAATTAGACACTATTGATGATAACATTAGGTATTAAAATTCCTGTTACACAAAGTTTGATTATAGGTCTTTTACAATGAATGTGATGCTTGACTTGTTTACTGCCTTATTGCTTCTAAACTCATGTTTTCAAGTTTAATTTTAATCCCTTTTTAAAAGTTAATTCGCCCTAAAATTGTATAATTAGCTCAGTTTGTTTTGTAAGATTTCTATAATGGACACCATTGTTACCGCCCAAAAAAACCAAATTAATGACGACAGCAAAAATATTTCCCAATGTTTCCATTGCAATAAGATACAGAAATAAACCCGAGGGGAAGAGTCAAAATAAGTCAGAAAGTGAGAATGAAAAAGAAAAGGATTCATACAGACTTCACACATGCATGTTGGACTAATGCACTGTGTCTTGCTTGTCCCCTGGTTGATAAACAAGATACAAACGAACACCAAATAAAAGTTAAAACAAGTCTGACCAGACAACACAAGCAAGCAGACATTAACACAAAAATACACAGTTAAAAACATTTTACTGTAGATTTAGGAAAGAAAGGCAAACAAATTAACAATATGAGCAAAGATGGCCTAAATCAGAATAATTAACAAACACAGAGGAACAAATGAAGCAGAGTATAGCTCCATGGGTGGGTTCACTTCTTAAAACGCAATAAAAATTATCTATTATTTACCAGATTCTTATTCCAACCTCAAGACTACATAAACATCCATCAGACTCCCGAGTGTCCTTATCCATTATACCAAACTGATCCAATACACTCGATTCCCCGACTCACATTTCCAAGTGTAATTACCTCTTAGAAGCGCAGGAGTTTTGGCAATATGCAAATCTGGAGCACATAACTGTGTGTCAACACAATGCCGAGCAGATAAGGCATCAGCAATGACCTCAGGGAAGCAATTGTTGCTGCCTATCAACAAAGATTATCTAAAATTTTTAAGATTTAAATTTCTCTTTATTTGTTAATACAAGTTTTTGGGTATTTGGGTGTAAAAGCTGTGTGCTTTCCAGTCAGGTCTGTTACAAAACTATAACCAAAAAGTGTGCAGCCAATCAGCACAGGGGACAAATCAGAAACATCTCCCATCCATCCGCCAACGGCAGGCACACACAGAAAACTGAGACCAGCTGTATTTGTTTAAATGAGTTGTAAATGGTGTTTATGCAAAAACATTATCCAGACATTAGTGCCATGTGAGTGTTGTGCGGATCGGGCGTTTTAAAGAGCTGATTAGCAGATAGTCGGGCCTCGCGCGCGGTTTGTGAGATAAACTGAGAATGGCAGCAGACCAAAGGCACACTCAATGCCAACAATAGAAATAAGCTCCAAATAAGGAAGACATTTCCCAAGAGGCTCTACTCTGGAGGTATTGGGCAACTCCTGGATCCCGAGTTACCATAGAAACAACACTGAAACATCCAGCAGGATACTCCTGTATCTTCAAACATAAAGATGACACATCTTTCGCAAGATTGGACTGAATTAGATCCAAGAGTGGCATGGGAGCAATGGGAGAGACCCGTGTTTTCATCTGAATTCTGTATCTCAAGTCCAAACAGCAACAGCGTGCAATAAAATGTGCTTTTATTTATGTGCGGTTTAGGCTTAGAGATATCATCTATTCCACTTTCAAATGTAATATTGGATGCACTGTGCCAGCAGCTCTACAAAGCTTACATTTGACCATAGTGATGACAGCAAAATTTGAACCCATTGTGCTAATTTTAAACCTCTCTGACTCCTTCCCTCATCCCCAGAACAGCTTCTTTCCAAGCTCTTGGAATTAACCTTGCCTGGATCACTATAAAAAAAATTGTGTGACCTTTTATCAGTCGGGAGACGTCGCAACCAATCAGGCTCAGAACATAGGCTAATTTAGGACACTGACAATGATTTCTTTGTATAATCTGTTCCACCTTTAATAAATCTGACATGCACCACTGGTAAATGTGGACCTTGTGGAGTTTAAGACAACAAAACATAGAATCTGAAGCCAAGAACTGAACACACACATACATATACATATATACAAAACATATATTTTTTTCAAATGGTTTCTATTTTCCTAACAGATGAGGGAAAAAACAGCATCTTTTCACTTTTCCTGACGAGTCCTTTGAGTTGAACTCCCTTCTTTTAATAACGTTTCCCTGTGGGTTATTACATTAGCGAGTAAATTATGACATGATTCTCTTTGTACAAGTGTAAAAATGTTTTTCTAAATGACGTTTTTTATGATGTTTTTTTTTATATTGCCTCTGTTTCAGTTTTATCAACAGTAGCCTAATGTCCCAGCCAAAAGTCATGGGAAAACGCAGATGTTATGAAGATATTAATCCAAATAGTTAATCCATCCAACCGCAGAGACTATGGTCACAAGCAGAGCTCTTTGTTCAGAGCAATGATTTAAAGGGAGGCTTGTTTGAGGTTTCTCAGCTGCCCACAGCACCATGGTTGTTCCATCTTAGTTTAGTGGAACCGCATTTCTGCTCTCATCAGATTTGATACTGTTTTCTAAAGTTTTGACAGATTCTAATTTGTACTTGTTGTATAAGTTACATTGTTTATTGAAGAAAGCCTAAAACATACCGAATTGGGTCTTTCACTGCAAAAAGGGAACTAAAAGTAAGTACGATTTTCTTGAAATGAGTGCATTTGTCCTTGATTAACACAGGTAAATAAGATTATCTGCTAATGGAATGAGTATTTTGACCTCTAAAACAAGATAATTAGATATACTGCACTAGAAATAAAATGAAGATGATGTTGTTCCTATTTTAGGTGCAAAAACTTATTCCATTGGCAGATAATCTTATTTACCTGCTCATTTCAAGGACAAATAGACTCATTTCAAGAAAATGTTACTTACGTTTAGTTCCCTTCTTGCAGGGAAGAGACATGCTAAAGAAGGATGTTTTCTTTACCGTTACACCCCTAATATTTACTGTTATGCTGATGGCCCCCAGTCCTGTTAATCAGAGGAAACTCATCAAGTACGATGATTACAAGCTTGTTTTAAGGTTGTTACATGCTCCGCTAGAAGCAAGAAATTTGTTCTACCTCCCACAGCTGCGAGAACAAAGTGACGTCAATATGTTCTGGCAGCCCCTGCTCTGTGAGTTCTCTCTGCTTGTGCTCAACACAACATCTGAGCAGAACTTTTTTCCTCGCAAGGTGTCCGACTATTGTTGTGGGATTGATCAGGATTTGGACGGGTGTGGTTAAGGCAACAGCCATCGCCCGCTCCTCTACTTTGGCCTCTCCACCTGCCCTGCTCGGTCTCTGCGCCCCCCCCCCCCCAATTCTTGACCTTGAATCGAATAAGGTTCCAAAATGTTGTTCTCCTCCTCCTGCTGTATCTGCTATCGGGATTTCTGTCAAATTTCTGGAATTTTGGTGTGGATGTGACGTATGCTACAGTGGGTGAGACTTTCTAGGAGTTCGGCAGCCGAGGTTCTAGTAAAGTATGGATAGCCAAAGCCAAAATTCTTGCCACCTCGAGAAAAAGAAACAATTTCTCACTTCTGGAAGAGTATGTAACCCGCTTAAGCTGTCGTTGTCTATAGGGAATTATTTTGATTAAAAAGAAATATTAGTGGTTTCTTTTTAAATTTCATATCAGTTCACCCTGATTTGTTGAGTAACCCTCCCACAAAACAAATCTTGCTTGCTTTCATAGATGATCTGCTTCTGCCCCAAAGTATGTTTCTGTGATCAGAATACTTCTTTTAAAAAAACAAAAAAAAAGATTAAAAAAAAAACATCAACACTGATGTCAAGCTATTTCAAAATTCAAAATTGAAATAAATATATTTGGCCCTAAAAAGCTGCCAAGCTCACTTTCAAATTTTTTTTGTACATCAGATGTAATGTGTCTGACTCCTGATACAACATTGAGAAACCTCAGCACCATCAATCCAATTTCAGGATGTTCTAAAAAAAAATTAAATAAAAAAAAAATTCTATTCTAAAATGATGCAGTTAGAGTATTAATAGATTAACCTCTCGCCAGATGGATTTCGTTCTGCAGAGCTCCACACATGGATCTGGACTCGCTACCATTGGGAGGGATTTCAACACCACATAAAATGGATGAGCCAATCAGGATCGCCGGGCTGCATTTTCGTAGATGTAACGTATCAGAGAAGCAACTGTTTGGATTCAGACAGCAACTGCGGCTCGCAGCAAGGAACCAAGGGGTAATATTTATGCTGTTATTTGATCAGTGTTGTCCAATCTTTTGAATATTTATAATTTTTAAAAGAACAACAGGGAACGGCTTTAAAGGCTTTTGTTAGTGGAAATTATGTTTTCGCCCTTCTCCCCATCGGGTTTGGCAAGAGCTTGATCTTCCCTAACGTCAGCGTCACGGGTTGGTTTCGATATGAGAGGTTCAAGTAGCACATCAGTAAAGATGACGGACAAATGGTTTATCCAATCATATGTAAGGATTTTTGATAAGGCCCCTCCTTCTGAAATACATCTCCAATGGAGCTATCACAGATGGATGTGTGGAGCTCTGCAGAACGAAATCCATTTGCCGAGAGTTAGGTTATTAACAGATAGCGGCAAGAGAAATATCACTCCATTGCTTGCCTCCATATGTTGTTTCCATGTGAAATTTAGGATTGAAATGAAAATCCTGTTATTAAATGCACGTAAACATTTAATAGCAATGGTGCATCCCAAGGCAACAATTTTAAATTCTCTCTAATGCAATTTGTTTATTTGATTTAAACAGACTGGCTTACTAACTGGTTTTAGGATTTAGTGGTCCAGACCTGGAGGCAGAGTCTGTAGTTTCTGAGCTACTGATCTGTAAAACAAGTTGCAAAGCCTCAGTTTAAAAACATTAGGTTAAAATTAGCTTTTTGTTTGACTCCGTAATTATTCATGCTTTTGTTTCATGTTTTTTTTTTAAATACTTTTATTATCCTTCTATTAATGTTTTATGACCATTTGTAAATTGATTACACAAGTTATAATGTTCTTCCATCTGGTTTAATTGCCCATGGCGTTTAGAGACTTGTTTGGAATATGATCTTGCTTAAAGAGGTGATTAATAAAAAGTATTTGAGCTGCACCCAAGCAATGGCTAATCCCACACTTTCTTTTTTCTCCACTAATGAGCAAGACTTTAAGATGCAGTATATTACCAAAAGTATTTATTTGCCCATCCAAATCCATGATTTCAGCCGCTCCATTCACTCCTACAGCTACAGGTAAAGAACATCCAGCATCTAGGCATGCTGACTGCTTTTACAAACATAAATGAGCCGCTTGCTCTCTGGAGCTCAGTAAATGTGTTCTTTAAAATCATATAATGTTTTTTCTTTTACTGTAGGATTGGATTTTATTCATTTTTCTAAATAAAAGTAAAAACAACGGTGATTAACATTCCAGACAAAACAGAATCTTACGTAATCCTTGTTGCAACTCCAACATGGTGTTTGGAGTAAAAGATGTCTGTCCTCCATTCAAACATGCTTAGCTTAAACATTTAGACATAAAGAGAAAAAAAAAACTTGTGTCAAGGTGAGCTCAAGCCACTTAATGCAAACATCTAGTTAATACAATCTGCTACAGGTATATAACATATTAACAACATCCTGTGATGGAGTTTTCCTTATAAGAACCCGTAGAAACCATCAACGTATGCTGGGTGTCTGTTTTTTTGTTTTGTTTTGGGAGGAGATATATATGTGTGTTTGTGTGCGTGTTTTGTGTGTGCTAATCCTGAGTGAAAGGCTGTGTTTTTTGCTCGGGAAGGTAGTGGAGGGAATCCCCGCAGGGCCCCTGTGTGCTGGCCCTGTAAGCCCGTGTGAATGAGCCTGAATTCACAGGCTCCCCCACGAGGACGCACGGCCAATTAAGCTGACAGTCAGAAGCCCATTGACCAGTCACAGAGATTAAACGCCGGGCCATCTCGATGGCTAAAACCACCTGCGGGATTCGGAGGGTTTTTTGGAGAGCCAGAGAGGAGGAGGAGAAGGAATTGGTAATGGACACAGGGAGACGTGCCGATACTCACTGTTACTCGTTGCTTCGGTAAAAGGCGCCTTTTGTCCGTTCCAGCCTTTGTTGTCCATCTGTAGAGAAGCAGAGAAGGGGGAGGTAAGAGAGATGTCGATTCTTGAACAGACAGCTTCTTCACGCATGTCAGACAAGTTCCTTCCTACTGTTTGGTCCACAAAGAGACAAACGCTCACAAGATGGGATGCCCATGGAGACTACCGTCTTTCTAAGCCAGCTACTTATTTAGAGGGGGGGGGTGTCAATGTTTAGCAGCTCGAAAAAAGGGCTCCCTTTCAAAGCGCTTCTTCCGCAGCGGTAAGCCTATCTGCCTGCACGGAAACACACAGCCACAAGTAGGTGTTTGAAACAGAAACAAATTATTTCTGATGCGTGCGACAAGCTGGAAACGTCATGGCTGTAAACAAATGGACCCCACTGTCTCTGAACAGGCTTCCTCAGATCTTTTACTGGGAATGAAGGACAAAAAAAAAGCTCTCCGGGGATGGAGCAAGTCGGTGAGTGATCCAAGAAGAGGCAAGCTCTTCTACTTAATCTACAGAGCTTAAGGTCACCTGAAGATTTAAGGAAAAGTAGATCAGCCAACTAAATCTTATGGGGAAGCATCAGAGACTAGAGGCCAAAAAATATGTTTAATAATTCTGTTTTGTATATTTTTATGGCTTGAATCTTTTTATTCAAGATCAGAGTGAGGAAAATAAACACAAATATGGCTTTAGACTGACTAGGACCAACTTTTACCAAGAAAACACGAGAAGCAATGTGGGATTTTCAAGGTCCAGCACCACAGACAGAGGCTTTGTTTGGATTCAGAGTGGCAGTCTTTATGTTCCTTCACCCGTCATTGAACCATTTTTGCAAAACTGCAAGTTGCATTTTCTTGCTGAAATAGACCACAGTCATCAGAGGTGCAAGTGGGCAGATAAGCGAAAAGTGTCAAAGCAACATTCCTGTGAATCACCGGTTCCGGGGTTTATCACAACGTTCCTGCAGGCTCAGCTCCTGCTCTAATACCAACTCACCCCCATGCAATGCAACATGCATCTGATTTTAATGCATAACTATGTAATTAAAAAACAGATTTATCAGACCCAGCTACTTTCTTCCACTGCAGCAACATTGGCATTCTCTACACTTGCAAGCCCCTAATAAAGCTGTATGTAAGTAAAAACTTTAGAGTCCCCTATTATTATATTATCGATTAATTGCTTTATAGACCAGTTCACGCGTGACGTCATGAGCTACATCTGCGCTACATCCGGGTCACGCTGGTAGGCAAAAACAGTACCGTTCCCGTCTACTACCATGACATAACGGGTAAATTAGAGCGTGCTTTTAGTTTGTTTATTTTTGGAATCTAAACAATGCCTACGACTTGTTGTGCTCCCGGTTGCACACAGAGGCATTCCAAATCGTCGGATGTACGTTTCTTTCATTTACCGAAGGACAAAGAAAGAAATGGATAATTTCAATGAAAAGGATGCAGGCAGACAATCCCAATCGACTGTGGGAGCCGTCATACCACGACAGAATTTGCAGTCTACACTTCATCTCCAGTAAATACAACTTAATTTTGCACTGGTCATTGTTCTACTTTAATCATTATATAAATAAAAAATTAGTATATATACTTAGGTCAAGACGTAAACATTTGTTTCGTAATAATATGTGTACATGTAAAATGTATGCAAACCCTCTGGCATGAGTCTGTGAAAAGGATTAATAAAGACAAAAACACCAAAATAATCCATAGTGAACAATGTTTTTTTTAACCTGCCGGGGTCTTCCTCTCTGCTGAGGCACTGTCTGTGTCCGACTCAGCTTTCGTATGTTACACAAACATGTTTGAACATCCAACCATCCATTTTCTGACCCGCTTAATCCCTCATGGCGTTGCGGGGGTTGCTGGTGCCTATGTCCCAATGTAAAATAATTGTAGCCATCCAGTGGTTTCATGGCTTTCATGCTCTCTCGTCTGTACTGGCCTGCGTGTTTATAAGGCAGCTGTATGTCGCGGTACGGAGCACTTGGTCAGCATTTCACAGACTCGCTCCGTCCCTTCAGGCTTTTGCTGTGTGGATCTGGCAATCTGATACCATCAACCATCAACTTACTCTTAAAACGATCTTGTGATACGTTATCTAAAGAAGAAAAATACGTCGAGAACTCGTCGTTTCCTTTGTTTGCGTCCGCCATTGTGTTCGCCTTTTGCCTACCAGTCCGGCGCGCATGCGCGAAAAAAAAACCGGATCAAAACAATAACAATGAACTGGTCTATTGCAACAGCTAAATCTCAAACTTTTATCAGAAATACACTTTCAGAAAAAGTCTAAGAAAAATGTTGTGGTAAAGACTTTTTTCCTCTTTTTATCAAAACAGTGGGAGCCGCAAATATCCCCAAATATAATCCATAACCACCGAATAAATGTCTCTGAAGCATTTGGGTCTAGAACTAGGAATCTGTGACTTCCTTATTATAAATGGATAAATAGAACTTGAGAGACGCGCACGATTCTCTTTGAAAATGAGAAAGACAAGAGAGCATGACAGCCAAGTAATGAAGACAGCTGTTGATATTCTTAACTCAGGAAACAACAGGAAAATAGCTACTTGCCTGAACTTGCCCACATCTGGTTTTAGGGCTACAGATAGAAAGTGTGTTCTGTGAGCCTGTTTTTCATCTAAGTTAGTGCGCTACGTTTTATGTTTTCAAAGATCTTCACCAGAGTTGACAAGAAAATAGGTCAATGTGAGCCATCTGCAGCAATGTGAACCTGACCCTGTTGCTAATTCACTTCTTCTTTTATTCTTGCTTGAGTGCTAGTCAGTGCAGAATGGAAACAACAAGTACTGGAACAGGGGAGATACTGTGACTCAACTATATTTTCAGCCTCAATATGTCCATCCCCCCCCCCAACAGATCTACATCAATTAGAACATTAATTTCCTGTCTTGAATATACAGCCCCTTTCCACAAAATTAGAATATGATGCAAAAGTTGTGGCATCAGAAGATACACCAACAAAAAAGATGACCGAGGGCCCCAGCAGATTATCAAACAGAGAAGATTCAAGAATATGGCTGAGATCCAGAAAGAGTGGATTGAGGCGGGAGCTTCAAAAACCACCACATTCAGACACATTCGGCAGATGAGCTACAACTGTTGGGTTCTTCGGGTCAAGCCACTTCTAACCCCGAACCAACGTAGGAAGCGTCTACTTGCCTCAATTCCACGCTGCATCCAGGTAATGATTAAGGCAAAGGGATTCCCAACCAAGTATTGATTCACAAGATTGACAGATCGTTTTGAAAGTTCCAATATCTTGATTGATTTAATGTGATCCTAATTTCTTCCTTTTTTCTGCCAAAACTGAGAAGTAAATGATGATTTCTTCAAAGTATTCTAATTTTGTGGATTCCTGTTTTTGTGAATTTTATGACCTGGAAGCCTAATTTATGTAAAGAAACCCCCCCCCAAAAAACGTGAGATTTGACTATTTGAATGGAATTATGGAAATTAAACAACTTTTCCATGATATTCACATTTTTTGGAAAGGGTCTGTAGACAAAGGTGCCATTCCAACAAGATAATCTTTTTCACTTCACCTGTCAGTGGTCATAATGTTACTGCTATGTTTGCAAGTCAACTGTGCAGCCAGACTGGTGACGACAATGGTTGGCTATTCTTTGGGGATGTCTGGAGGACAATTGAAATTCAACAGAAAGCTCGGTTATGTAACATAATCCCTATCGAATTCTGTTCTCTCAAGCTTAAAAAACCGATGAGGTGAATGAAGATGAGGGTGATCAATGGTTGCCTGCAAAACATTCGGTTCAGAGGAGCTGATTATGTAACAGGTCAGTAGCACCGAGACCGCCGATAAATCAGGGGAGTAGACTGTGTTGGCATGCCTGCACAGGGTGGAAGAAATAAGACCTAATAAAAAAAAAGTGGTTTGAGATAAATTTTATTTCTGTTTGTATAAATTTTTGGTTTTGATGGAATTCAACCCAGAGGTACTTCATGTTGTTCACGTGAAGATTTATAATGTTCCACATTGAAATGTCAAGAGTTTCCAGACACTCTTTTTTTTTTTTTTTTTTTGGCAGATTTCTGCATTATAAATAGAAAAGTTCACAATGACTTTATGGCTGATATTTCAAGAGAGATAAGTACGGAATCTGGAAAAAAAAGATTATGAGGTGGAGAGACTGAGAACAGATGGACAAACAAACAACAAACATGGACAAAACAGTCTGAAAAGAAACCTTTTTTTACACTTTCTCTCTTATACATGCTTTAAAACAGTCAAATCAAGTTTCCAGAGTTTTGCCAAACAGTGTAGGAATCCTTTTAAACAATCCTTTTGTGTTAAATTGTGCCACACCCCCCCCCCAAAAAAGTAATCATGAGCCACAAACTTTAGTCATATTCTCAGTGAGGTGGTGACAGTTTGAATGTTTGAAGACCTCCTGCTTACCGTAATCCCACACTGGAATAAATAAATGGTCACACATAACAACAGCAGGGGGAGGTTTGTGTATGGACTGAAAATGAAATACAGAAGTTGCAGTTGTGTTTGATTTGTACCTCTGAGGGATTCAGAGAGACGGCGGAGGCCTTGTACCCCAGCTGCAGCAGCATCGCCTCGGCAGCGTTCCGCTTGGCCACCTTCTTGTTGGGTCCCGTTCCCGTGGCAACCTCGTTGTTCACCTTCACCTGCACGGGGCGCACACGTGAAGAGGCAGACACAGACGGGACACGCGTGAGGAAACGGGCACAGCGGAATGACACGGCAACGTGTTAGCGTGCTTTTCTCGCGCCTCTCCTCCGAGGCCTCCATTCACTCTCGGCTGAGAACGCTCGCTTCCTGAGCCAAGTCAGCCCATGCAACGTGAAGTGTTTGTTTTTCAGTAATCCCAAAGCATTAAATCTGTCCGCGCCGAATGTAAGCAGAAATTTCCAAGAGCAGATCGGACGTCGTTGTGTTATACAAACAGACAATTACGCTGTACAAATAACATAGTGGGGAGCCGGAGCCTGTGAAAAGCCAGGCCTCGGCGCGCTCCTTCAAAGCGGGCCTGACAAGCTCCACTCATGCACTGCTCTGAATGCGTGAAGCTGGCAGCGGCATACAGTCGGCGTGAAACGGCTAACTCGCGACCAGAATCCCTCTTTTATTAAGTATTAAAACTGACAAGCACCTCAGAGGGGTTTGATAGAAGGTGGACGCCTTTTTTTTTTTTTTTTTCTGTTTAAACAAAAGATGTGAAAAACAGAGGCTCATTTGAGCCCTGCTGCCTACCGGGGGGGAAACAATGTGGAAATTTTAGAAGAGTGAGCGGACTGCACAAAAGAACACACACACACACACACACACACACACACACACACACACACACACACACACACATGCACACAAGGCCTAATGTGTGCATCAAAGAGGCATGGAGAATAGGTTTGGGGCTGAATTACTGCCTGATGGTGAGAGAAGCTCTGTTCTTCGTATAAAATAGGAGGATTATGGAAAGAAAAACAAAGAAAGCAAGTTTGACTGAGAGATGGACAAAAAAGATGAATGAGAGCAAGAAAAAGAAGAATCCAGTTAATAAAAAATGGACTCCATTAGCTATGGGTTTTATTCAAGCAGCGCCGTAAAGACTGGGCTACTCATGAGGGATGTTTAGACGCACAAACAGAGCAGCAATAGCCCTGAGGCACTCTGTGCATCTTCCAACAATCAATGTATTTCTCCCTGAACCCTGGTGAGTAGTGATGTTCCATGGTGACAGCAGTGATGACATCATCAGCCGTATCACCCAATCCCGGCTCAGCCTGGATTTACTCTTGAATCTTTTAACGTGCCACCATCAGGGCCTCACAGTAACTTTCGAATCCCGATCGCACTGGAGGAGCAAGTGAAACAGCACAACCGTTTTACTTTTAAATAACTATATTTAGCCGTATCTGCCACAACACAAGTGACACTGATTCAAACCTCCCAAAATGAAGATTTTACCCACAAGGGGAGAAAGTTTAAGGCACAGTTTAAACAAAAAAAACTGACAAAGAGACAAAAATGATTGTCATTTCCCCAAATAAACAAAAATTAGATGAAAATATTAGAGGGCAATAAAACTCAACTAGACCTAAATATACTTGTTTGCAATTTGGGCACTATAGCAACCAAAGCTGAAATGACAACCAAAGACTAAATTGTAGTTAAAACCCAATCACATTTTAGCCTAAAGGCTACGATTAAAGCTAACTTCAAACACGCTGTTAAAATCAAAACTAATAGCGGTCAAGCCGAGGCCAAGAACTCTTTAGCAACTCTCAGGCATGGTGCTGGTAGCATCCTCCTGCGGGTCTATTTTGATGTCAGTATTGCTGGTGAACTGCAGAACGCGCATGGAACAACGTAGGAGGACGTTTTCCTCCGTATCACTAAACAGCTGGACAGTAAAAACCTGAAGGCAGTCGGGCTTTTCAACAAGATTGAGCCCAGGCACACATGACGACTGACTACATTCTCTAAAACAGGCTAAAGTCAAGTCTGCAGACCTGCAGAAAACAAACTGAGTTGGTAACTGGCCAATTTAAACAAACCTAACCTATTCTGTGAAGAAAACCGATCAAACATCCAGCCAGAAGTTTTCCAAAAGCACGGGGCGGTCTGGTAGCTATCTGCCCAAGAGGGCTCTGAGAAGCTTCAACCAAACGAGGGCGATCAGATTCAGGCTCTCCGGGCCGGGGCCAAGTTTACCGATTCCATACGGCGGCCGTTGCTATACAGCATGAGCACGAACTCAGTCATCGAACAAAAATTAATAAACTGTAAAACGAGCTAGCGTAAAAATCGCTCAGCGCCGGCCGACGGAGCATGCCAGTGCCTTGTTTTATTCCCCTGTGCACCATGTTTCAATTA